>NC_056747.1:751456523-751674023 GCF_019279795.1 Protopterus annectens
TTGGTTACAGAAGAAGAGTTGAGATGATTTTTCAGTATTTGTTTGAAGGTGGTGGTGCTGCTTGTGTTTCTTATACAAGTTTGGTGACTATCTGATTTCTATCAGAAATACTTACCAACTTGGAGCATTTAGGTTAAACATGTTAAAATTATCCAGGCTGTTTTTGCAGGCTTCTTGCATTACCCCACACCAAATCATTTGCTGCCTCAGCCTCAGGTTGCCTTCCATCTATTTATATATCCTATCTGCAACATCGTCTTTAAAACTGAAAATAGTACCAGACTGAGTAGCACTACCAGGTAAACCCTATTTGAGTTTCACTAGGCAGGCAAAATAAACAGAACAACCTCACATCCTTCTTTCTGCAGATGATAATTTCTTCTGTATGATCAGGCACCACATTAGCTCATAATGTGAATATTAAAAAAATTGGGATCAGCTTGGGTATCTGGAAGTTCTTGATTTCTGAGCTATTCTACTTATAACATGAGATGCCATGTTTATGACATCAGTGTGACAGTATCATTGTGTGCTGTATTATCGTATGGTTGCACTTTGATGATAATATAGCTGTCATCCCCAGATGCTTTGTTAAAAAGTGCAGTGCTGTAATATTGCCATGTTCAGTATTGCTACCACATGCTGACATTGAAAGAGAGTACACTATGACATCACCATGCACTATGCTATCGTCTGCTAGCAATTTTATAGGAAGGACAGTGCTGCATTATCGCTTGTATGCTTTGCTTTTACATGTATAAATTTAAAAAGAACTAAGTCCCTAATGAAAAACACAATTCCAGTAAAAATTGGCTTAATTAGCAATTGCTCAAATGATACATTTCCATCAGAAATTTCAAGACTTCTGCTACACACAGCAATATATTTTTAAGATATTTTAAGTGGGGGGAGGGGTCAGTGACTCTTGTTTTCAGTATCAGAATCTTAGAGGAGCAGCAACCTTTGTAGAGAGTGTTACACCTCTTGGGTCAACATACCTTGGAAGCTATCAATACCCAATAGTTCTTTCAGGAAAGGCAACTGAGGTTTAGTATTTATGAAATAAAAGTTCTGGTCAGTTGTGACACAAGGCTCTATACTAGGGCCCTTGCTGTTCTCCATCTTCATTAACAACCTTTATACTGTCATCCCAAAAGTCAGCTGTATCCAATATGCTGATGACTCTACTCTGATTTTCTCAGCCACATCTCCAGTAGAGTTATGGTCTGCTACCCAGACCACCTTTAATACAATAGAAAACTGGCTTTCTGAACATCGTCTGATCCTAAATCCCAAAAAAAACTAAAATGCTGTTATTTTCACCAACACGTAGGTCTACCGCTTTCACCTTTATCATAAAATCAAATGATGGCACAATAATCTCCCCTGACCCATCTACAAAACTATTAGGTGTCATCATAGACAATAATCTAAAATTTGACCTACATGTTAACCAAACTATCAAAGCCATCAATAAAAATTTAGGGTCACTTTACAGAATAAAAGCCTTCCTAACCCCTCCAGCTAAAATTTCAACCCTTCTGTATGCATCCCCTCTACTCTCAAATTTAAACAAGACTGTCCTTAACAAACTCTCAATTTGCTACAACCACATTGCCAGTTTTGCCACTGGGCTGCCTTTTAGGACACATCATTGCATCAATCTAAATCAGCTTGGGTGGCTTGAACTACCCAGCCTAATCCAGTATAACCAACTGATCATGGCCTATAAAATCCTCTATAATCTGGACAATATTCCTGCACTTAAAAATATTATCACCCCCTATAACAATCCTAGACCACTTCGATCCTCTAGCAAACTACTAATTCAGACTAGCAAAATTAATAACACAGCCGGTGATTCTCTCTTTGCAAACTCTGTAAGTAGATCCTGGAACTCTCTTCCAGCTGATATTACCTTACTTTCCACCTTAGGTCAATTTAAAACTAGACTCAAACAACATTTGTCACTTAACTGGCTATGTCAATGTATCAAGCCTGGCTAACTCTCTCTAGAATGTGTAAAAATCTGTTAACCAGTTTACTGTGTAATTTAATTTAATCCTGACTTGTGCTCAGGATTAACTGTAACCTGTGGAACTTGTTTAACTTGCTTACTTATGTAATCTCTGTAAATAGTCTGTTTGTAATATGTAATGCTGGTATTATGTAATGCTGTATCTGCTTACCCTTGGAGCTTTTCTTCCCGGGCCTCTGCTGAAAATGGACATGCATCCAGTCGGACTATCCCGGTCAACAAATGTAAAATAAATAAATAAAAATTAAAAATTTACGTTGTAAAAGGAGTTTTTTTCAATACTGGGAATAGAAGAAAGTTCACCCCCTCCACCGGAATAGACTTTTGTTTTTTATTAACTTATTGGTTGTTTGGTTGGTTGGATGCTGCTGACTATTGTTAATAAGATTTCACAAAGTAGGAAGTATTAAGAAATAGTTCATTTGAAATCTGTATATACAATCCTGTGGGAGTTTTAGGTTGTTTGGTACAAGTTCATGTGATTTTATGAAACTTTTAGGACTGTATTTTAGATTACATGTGCAGCTTCTTCATTTTAAGCTTGAAGTGGTTATTTCACCTGAATGAAATGAAAAACAAACCATTGGATTCCCCTAGCAATTTTGTAGTTATAGGGTATTTGAAGGCTTATTTAGTTAAGGACTCAGGTTATACCCAGGAGCCCCCTTTGCCCCTCTGTTTTGTAGCCATCCAGTAGGGTTGCCACCCCTCTGTTTTTTTTCCAGACTATCCAGAAATCAAACTGATGCTCCGGTAGTCCAGAAAACACTTTACAAACTCTGGTATTCTGTTTCAAAAAGGAAACAGACTATCAGAGTTTGTAAATCGTCTGACTTACTATGCTTTTTTACAGAAAAGCATAGCAGCCGAAAGCAGGCAGCAGGAATGGAAATAGAGGGCGTTTCCCACCAAATTATGTCATCGTGATATCACAAAATGGGCAGAATGTGGGCGGGAGAGGGGTGGGATGTGCGGGGTTACTGGTGACGTGAAGGGTGTGGCTTTTCTCCGGTTTTATCTACGACAAAAGGTGGCAACCCTACCATCCAGTAATATTTAAGCAAACAGATACTTCCTCTATGTTAATCTGTATTGTCATTTTTAAGGGTGGAAGATCTTTTCTACCAGAATTATTTCATCAAAACTCAGCTGATATTGTAAATCAAGAAGGGATACACATGAGGGGCATGGCCAAGATGCCAGAGTGAGAACAGCACTTTCTTGTTGCTCTGCCTGTGAAGTAATGTTTCTGACAGGATTTTTATAATTTTATTTGAAAAACTTCAAAGATTTTACATCATAACTATTCCTTATACTTTTGTGGCTTATCTTCTGGGAAAAAAATTCAAACTTTTATTGAATTTTCCTCACATTTTACTGCCAGAACTTCTGAAGCTGTATGTAGATTGCTGAAGACACGAGCCACTCAAAATCTATAGTTCAAGATTCTCTCATGAAAAAAGAACTCCAAACTATAATTAGTAGTATTCAAGACCTCTCAACAAAAAATGGACAACTTGGAACACATAATGGAAAACATGAAGAAAGAAAGCAGGAAACAAATTGAAGATTTGAAAGAAATAATCACAAAACATTCAGACCAAATTGCCAGCATAGAGGAATCTGTCAACTAATTAGATGGAAGACAAATGGAGAACGATACTCAAATTAAACTTCTTCTGAAGCAAAATAATTCCTAACAGAAAAAATAGAGGACCTGGAATCAAGATCAAGAAGAAACAACATTAGAATTTATGAGGTCCCTGAAAAGACTGAAGGTAACAACACGATTCTTTTTTTGAACAACTAGTTACCTAATGTATTAAACCTTCCTAAGCCCCTGTCATTCGGAATCGTGAGAGCTCACTGGTCTCTATCTAATCCATCTTTCTCAAAAAATTCATCCTCAGTGAGATCTATTATTGTCAAATTTTTATCTACTAGGGATAAAGATTTAGTTCTGAGAGCTGCTTGGGCAGGAACCTCATACAAGACAATGGAAGGAACATTAGATTTGACAATGATTATACATTTACCACTATAACTAAAAGGAAAGCATGCATTCCTCTAATCAAACACCTTAAAAAAGCTAACATAAAAACTCAGATCCTTTTTCCAGCTAGAATAAGGATTATCTTACCAGATGGACAGAAAATCTTTAACAATCTAGAAGAAGTTATTGATTTTGTCAGAAGAAACAATCTGTTAGATAAACTAGAAGACATGGACCTCTCTTTACCAAGTTTAAAAAGACAAGCTACTACTGGAAAAACAAAAACAAGTGATAAAACTACTAAGAAACTTAAAGGGAAGTAAGTTATCTCATCTTTCCCTTCACTGCCTGTAATGGACTTTTTTCTTTTAAAACATAAGAAAACAACAAATATATTACAATGTAAAATCTTTATTACACTTTAAAAAAATAGCATATTTATTGTTGTCCTTTGTTCTTCTTCTTCCCATTAGTTCTTGTTTTTCTTTCCTCTCTCAACTCATTTCTCTCTTTCAGTTTCTATTTTAGTAATGTTTATTATATAGAGTTAATCAATCATCTAATACTTTCTAATGTTAAAGCTTGTTGATAGTGATTTAGCCCTTACAGGAAAACATAGTATGTTTTAACAGGATCTTTTTTTATATAGATAATGCACACTTAAAGAAAATCCCTTTGTATGGCTTAGTAACATGCTTTCAGTACAGAAATACAGTATTAACATTAAGTAGACAACATTTCCATTTGAAAGGGAAATGGGGGATGTGTGTCATATAAGTGCAGCTAGGAAGATTCCTTTGTTTGTATTAACAGCAGTTGATTGCAGTCAATTAAGTGTGCTTATTTACCCTTATTGTTAGATAAAAACAATGTAATTATTCATTTAGAGTGTGTTTAATGAGGTTACAATGATAGGGATGATGTTTTATGCCGGGGAACACATTTACCGTAACACCTACTTAGTTTCTTTTAAATGCACTACATTCTGGCTTTTAACATGCGAGCACCTGTTAAAAAGGCTTTTTCTTCAAATTGCATACTTTACCAACCTCGAGACTTGTATTGGCGCCATAAAGTAGAAAAGCTTCACTAGAACCATTCCTTGAGCATTTCTACAGCTTTTCCAAGCCCTGAGGACACTATATGAGTCTGGGAACTGAAAGACTGAGCTAGATGACCTTTGAACTCATGTCACACACTGTTTAACATCTGCGACGAAGGAAAATGGTGTCTCCGTGCTGTATAGCCGTTTTTAAGAAGATTGCAGCTTATTTAGACTCTAAAAACTGTAAGTTACAGCTTATAACTTAAACAGAAGCTGTATTCTATTATTTTAATGATGTTCTTGCATTTAAATAATCAGCTTCCTGTTTAATCACAGAACTACTGGCTTGTATTAACCTCATAGCATTTAGTTTTCAGGAATGTGCTTCACACGTCATGAGAGAAATGATTCAATACAGTATGCATAGTGGTTTCCTTTTAATACAGTTTCTGATATGAAATTGTTTTTATATTGCCGGTAATGTGACTTATTCACAGTTATAATATTAATGCTATGTCATTATATTTACCTGCCTATTTCTTCACAATGCATGCATAACTTGCCACACATTATGTTAACTGCACTAATTTAATAAGAAAGCTTCTATAGATGTCAAATGCATTGTACAGTAGTTAGACTTCTGAAGCTTAATTTCTGAATATGATTTGATTTGCTAGAGCTCAGGCAGGTTTTGAGTAGTTAATACATGAGAAACTATCTCCCCATTTTTTTTGCAAAGAGTATAAGAAACACAGTTACATATCTAATGTACCTTGTTATAATAGAGGATATAGTTTATGTAAAGATTTTACACACGAATGGTACTGTTTCTCCCATATTTGTGTTGATAATTTAAAGATATGTATAAAAGTTTAGGTAGAAGTTTATAATTCTGTTGTAAGGGCAAGTATATTTCATTACGGTTTACCTTTATATTCTCGAATCACACATGTGCAAGTATTCATATATTCGCATCATAAAAACGAAAATGGAAACAGCGACAGTTGTTAATGTTCGAAAAGCAGCAAATCGAACAGCCGATTCGCTGTGTTTCGAACATAAATGTTGACAACAAAATTAGATAAAGTGTAATGCAGGGGGGCAAGCCCTCCTGCACCCCCCATGTGGGGGGCTGTGCCCCCCACACCCCCCTACTTTATTATTCTAACTCCGAGATCGCACTACAGCGGGGAAAGAAACCATTTCCAACTCCCCACTATAGTGTAATCTGCCCCAGAATGTCGAATGTGCAATGAGCGACTCTCACTGTGCATTTGCTTATTGCACATTCGAACCTTCTTCCATTCGACGTTTGAAAACCTTGCAAATTGTCTTTCGAACAATTGTCGGTCACCCGTGTTCAATACGCACATGTAAAGGTAAACCTTCATTACTAACTAGTTGTATATTCAGCTTTAATGACTAAAATGTATAAAACAAATCTCACTAAATTTTACTAGACACTGATCAAGCATGATAAGCCAAACACCTCTCATATATTTTTATGCTGCAATGTATATAAGTTAATAGATGTTCTCTGATATCCAATATGAGATTAATCTATAGTGGAAGTTTTGTTTGACTATAATTAATCTTAATGTCTAGTGATCTATTAAATGGTATATTTAGGTACATATAATCCTTATCTAAACATCTACATCAGTGGATTAAGATAATTTTTGAGTGAGAAGGGGGAGGGGGAGAGGGATGTGGAATGGGAAATTTAATGAGATATTCTTAAAGCTCTTTAAGATCAATAAAATGCAGGACTATACAATAACATAAATCGGATACCTTAATATTGTACAGAAGAAGGGGAAGAAGAGATGGCATGGATGAGAGTTTTAGATATAATATCAGACACTTTATTTTACACTTACTTTATGACAAATACAGGTAGTTTTCATACATGTAAATAATAGGTTTAGTTTCATGATAAACTATTATTATCATTATTTATGTTCTTTGTTTCTTTATATTTTATTTGTATTAGGAATTGTGATATCATAATTAGTGTCTTCAGTCAGATTAATCAACATAAAGTTCTATTGTTTGTTAGAATTTAGTATATTTCACTTATATATACACTGTATGGAGCTATGCTACATTTTTTTTGCATGACATTAGTTATTGTGAATCAAATCATATTTATACTGTTAAAAGGTTTATTCTCATATTTAATCTGTATAAGTATTTAAATGAAGGCAGAAGCACTTGATGGATATTGACGAGAGTCTAAGGGTGTAAAGATGGCGGTTTGGATGATGCATTTATCAAACCAGGAATCTATCTTTCCATGTTTGGGATTGTGTATAGTTATACTTGTTTCATTAGATATGTTTTTTTTTTAATTCGAGCCCATAACAAATTTTAAGAATTACATTTGTTTCTTTATAAATGCATACATATAAATGTTTATCCTTAAATATTAATGGCCTTAACAATCCCATAAAAAGAGGAAGTCTATCAAAATATTTGAAAATGAATAAAATAGACATAGCATTTCTACAAGAAACACACTTTATTAAAAAGGACTTAGACAAAATATCTTTCAACGGTTACACAACACTTGTGGAATCCCATTTCCAAGCTAAGAGAAGAGGCACTATGAAACTATGGAACAAATCTTTACCGATGCCCAAAATAGTATTTTTTCGGAGAAGAATGGTATGTTATGTTTAGTTGTGCTAGAGTTGAATAAAAGATACATCACTTCAGCTAGTACATATTGGATCCCTGGTATCGGTGCAGGAACTGCTAATAAAATATTTAGAATTAATATCTATTAAAGCCAAAGGAGACATAGTTTATGCTGGAGATTTTAATTGTATTCTTACTAAAAAGGATACCACCAAAAATGATAACTTCAAATTGTCTGCTCCAGCTAAAAAACTAAAAAAAATTATTAATTCTTTAAATCTCAGAGACATATAAGATATAAAAGAACCAGAATCATTAAACTACACACACTACTCATATAGATATGGAACACAGACAGCTATTAACAAATTATTAATTTCTAATAGTCTAATTTCTAAAACTCATGATGTTTTAATCAGTTCTTGCCCTTTGTCAGATCACAGTGCCCTTTTATTCAAGATTAGCATCAGTCCTAAAGATCTATTAGCTTGGCAAAGATTAGTATGTATAAACAGTCGAACTGCCACAGTAGAAGGGAAATTCTTTATTGCAAGGACAAAGTGAGCACTTTCACGACCTTCCAAGTCACTTCATCAGACTTAATAAAACATTCCATACCTTCCTTAATATATATACTTTCAAAGTGACCAGTCAGTTAAGACAAACAATTAAATATTTATATCAGATTCAATTAATTTAAAAAATAGTAGAAAAAAAACATAAATAGACATAAAACTGTTAAAAGCAGTATGCAAGTTCAAATGTGAATGCCTATAGAACCATGTAGAAGGGAATTAGTGCTTTAAGGCTTTTGCCTTTAAAAATGGTTTCAAAGAAACAGCTTCATTAATGCCTGGGGGTTGTCTGATTTTAGTTGCAGAATCCATTTTTGCTCAGCCTCTTCTGTTCTCTTTCTAATGTCACCTCCTCTGATATTTTCTTCCTGAACTTCTAAAACTAAAAATTTAAAAACATGGTGCATCCCTTCAGCTTCTACATTTTTAGCTAGGGCACTACTCTCCTTTTTGTTTACTATGTCCCTCATATGTTCTAAAATGCATTCTTTAAGCATTCTGTTAGTCTTGCTCATATAAAAAAACTTTACAATATTGGCAAAAACTAAGATAGATTATATTTCTAGCCCTGCAGTCTGAATAGAAATTAAATTAAATTCTAAACTTTTGCTATGGATGTACAAAAGTGCTACATGAGAAAATGTACTTAAAAGCTCTGCAGTTCCTGCACATATATGTCCCTATCCTATCTGATGCGTTCAGGGACTTATGTGTTTGGGTTTTATAACATAACTGCCTTTTAAGTGATTTTATGTTTGTAAATGAGAAGTGAGGTCCAGTGTCTAAGACTCCTTCAAGTTATTTAGTGGCTAATAATATGGTCCAGTTCTTCCTAAATATATCACAAAATTGACTGACATCACTTGCATATGTAATGGGGAACCTGAGTTTCTCATCCCTAGATTCAGTTTCAGGGTTATCTCTTGTGGTTTGTTCCGAGAAGTAAGGTCTGCCCTTCCCTTGACGTTCTTGATATATTCCTTCTATGGTGGTGTCTAATTTCTAAAACTCATGACGTTTTAATCAGTTGGGCGGCCATGGTGGTGCAGTGTTTAGCATTGTCACCTCACAGCAAGAGGTCCTCCAGTTCGATCCTTGGCTGGGGTGCCTTCTGTGCGGAGTCTGCATGTCCTCCTTGTGGTCGCGTAGGTTTCCTCTGGGTGCTCCAGTTTCCTCCCACATCCCAAAGACATGCTGCAGGTGGATTGGACGCTCTAAAGTGGCCCTAGGTGTGAGTGCGTGTGTGTGTGTGTGTGTGCCTTCTGTGGAAGGTTGGGCGCCGGGCTGGCAACTCGACACTGTAAAACTCCACTGCCAATCATGAGCGGACAGATGATCTGCTGTGGCGACCCCTAACCGGGAAAATCCGAAAGAAGAAGAAGAATGACGTTTTAATCAGTTCTTGCCCTTTGTCAGATCACAATGCTCTTTTATTCAAGATTAGCATGAGTCCTAACGATCTGATAGCTTGGCAAAGATTACCTGCTTACATTGTGAAACTCAATGCGTTTAAAGACTGGTTCTTAAATGAAACTAAGTCATTTCTTGCTATCAATGACAATAATGAGACTTCTAAGACTATTGCCTGGGATTCGTTAAAATCATATCTTTATGGTAAAATAAAAAATTGGTATTTAAACAAAAAGAAACAATGCGATGATGAGCTAATAACATTACAAACAAAAATGAATGCACTAAAAAGAATTTAAATAGCAAAGATATAAATACAAACTCTGAACTAAAAGCATTAAATGCAAAGTAAGTAGAAATCTTGAATCATAAAGTGGCTATAAATCTAGAGAGGCTTAAACTACAATCATACTCTGCAAATCTAAAAATTCTGCATAGATTGGCAGTTAAATCAAAAAATGCAGCTAATACAAGCTATATAAAAGAACTTACTGACAACACAAGGAACAAACATAGGCAAGCGACAGACTTAAAGGAAATCTTAGAAATGTTTAGATCTCATCATGAGGTATTAAACAATGCTTATTCAGATTCTAACAACACTAAAAGAAAAGTTTTTGTTTGAAAATGTTAATAAGAAAGTAACCAATAAACAAAACATGAAATTGATAAAACCAATTTCACTAATAGAAGTTAAGGAAAATATTAAAAACATTAAAAGCAATAAGGCCCCAGGAATAGATGGTATTATTGGTGAATTTTATAAACTTCTTCCTGATGAAACTCTAAAAATTCTTGTAGCAGCTTTTGAGGAATTTAGAAAGTCTGGAAATTGCTTCCCCTCTTGGAAATATGCCATAATCTCTCCCATTTTAAAGCAGGACAAAGATCCCAAACTAGTAACATCATACCGCCCTATATCTCTATTGAACACTGATTATAAAATTTTCGCCTCAATTCTCGCTAAAACGTTAAACCAATTCTTGCCAAAATTAATAGCAGAAAATCAAACAGGCTTCATATCGAACAGGAAAGTTCAAGACAATGTCATCAAAATTCTATCTTTAATAGATCTCGCGAATAAGAAAAAGAAAGAATTATCCATCATTAGTTTAGATCTGGACAAAACTTTTGACTATTACTTGGCCTTATTTATATAAAGTACTAACATTATTTAATTTTTTGCCTGATTTTATACAGTGAATAAACAATCTATATGGAAATTTGGTGTCTTACATCAAAATTGGGGCTTACTTGTCCACTCAAATCAAAATATTAAAAGGAACCAAACAAGGCTGCCCACTTTCACCCGTATTATTTGCCTTAGCAGTGGAACCATTAGCCAACTACATCAGAAATGACACTAATATTGTTAGCTTTGATATTAATTTATATCACTCTTGTGAAATACAACTTTTCACAGATGACATTCTGTTAACTATTGGGAATATAGATTATTCAATACACCATATTATAAAATCTCTAAATAAATCTCAGGCTTAAAATTTAACACTAACAAAATGAAAACTATACTGTTAAAAAATCAGCACTATATTAGGAAAACACAGTAATTTTAACTGGAAAAATGATACCTTCAAATATCTAGGTGTGCAGATAAAAACAAATTGGAAAGACATTATACATTTGAATTATAATAACCTGATAACTGTGGTTAAGGAACATTTAAGCAAGTGGCGAAAATGTTTTTCTCTATGGAAGAAAAAGTATCCTTAATAAAAATGTGTATTTTACCAAAATGTTATTCCTATTTCAGACTATAATAGTTGGACCTCCAAAAAATTAAATAAAACAACTCAACTCACTTCTGTTTAAATTTTTATGGCATCCGCAGAAACCAAGAATAAGATATGATATGATTGGCATTGTAGGGAATGGGATAAGGGAGGCATTGCATTTATGAATCTAGAACTTTATGCTGAAGCAGCTACACTTAATATAATGAGTCAGTGGTTAAGTAATAAGTATACATCAAACTGGAAGAAATTGCATGAAGCTATATTGCTTTCTAACCTTGATGAGGAAATAAATAATGATTTGTTTACAGATAATAATAAGATGTTTTTGGTTGTAAAAGACATAATTTTTAAAGAAAATAGAATCGAAAGATACCCTCATTGTAACAGCTACATATTAAACAACTTTAAAAAGATAATGAACAGTAACTATAAGACAAGACATCTCTTATTCTTAATATTTCTGGTTGCATTGACAAGAAAATGTCTAGATTCATTTAATAGAGAGAAATTAATGATGGTGAAGGAAAATGGTCTAATATATTGGCACCAATTCATTGGTAGCAAGGATATATATGACCCAAATAGCCTTATGGCTAGGTATAATTATAATCAAAATAACTGGTTAAATATGCAGATTTTTACAGAACATCTACTAAACAAGCTCAAATCAAGTCAAGTGCTTGATGTTTCATTATATCCAAAAGTAATCTCTCTTTTCTGTGAACTGAATATAACAAACCATAACATAGGCTGTTCATGATCTAGGATTTACAAACCACTAAGAGTAGACTTACAAATACCAGAAGATTCTTTATGGAGTTATATTGAAAAATTAAATAAAGCAAATTTTTCAGACTCTGATAGAACCTTCACATTGAAATCAATTAACAACACAACCTCATCTACTTTCTGGAAAATTTCCACTTGGAAGTTTATCCATAGGAGCTATATTACCCCTCATAAATTAGCATTGATCTCACATAGTACTCATAAATGTTGGAGATGTGAAGAAACTTTGTGTGCTGACTGGGCACACATGTTTCTTGAATGTAAAACAGTTACAACCTTTTGGCAGGAATTTAAGTCCTTTTCAAAAGCTTTGTGGTCTGACAAATGTGGCATTTCAGATTCTTTGATATCATTTAATGCACCGATAGCAGTACATATTCCAAAGACACAAGTCCATCTTCTCAGGTCTCTTCTTGCAATCGCAAGGAAAATTATAACATCAAACTGGAAAAGAAACATCCTCTCTTTTTCTGAGTTTATTTTACTGGTCAAAACTGTATGTAAAAGATAATTGTTAACCCTTGATTTAAGATCAACAAAAGTAACTCATAAGAAATTATCATGGGTAAAACTAAATAATTTATTAGATAAGATGTAACATATACATTGTAAATTTTGTATGATATGGGCATTGTAAATAGTTGTGTTGTATATAGTTTTGTTTATTCAATTTGTTTAAATGCACAGATTTCTTTGTTTTGTTTATAAAAATTCAATAAAAATTGTTTAAAAAAAAGAAGGGATGCACATATACATAGTATTTGGAATGCAAACTGAAGCTGATTATTTGAGACACAACCACATGCTTTTTTAATAACACAATTGTAATTTCTGTCTAACTATGCTTATGGAATACAAAATATTATGTTGGCACAACACAGACAAACTGAGTGTCATTACTCTTTTCACGAACATATGCAGCATTGTTCCTATTGAGCTTTATCCATTAGCAAAGCAAAGCAAGATAAAGATTATTCCTGTTATCAGCACATGAAAACACTGATGAAAGTTTGGTCAAAAGGGAAATATGTGCGTCTGGAAATACTGGTTCTGAGATTCTTATACATTGTAGTGAAAAGACATTATGCGCACTGTAGTACGGAGTAAGAATCCCTAACTGAACACGCTCAAGTTGTTCAGAGGAACATTAGGAAAAAGAATGGTGTGCAGTCATCCACATTAAACAACAGGGATGCTGTAAGGCAGGACAAAATAGAATGTGACCTTTTACAGTCAGTCATACTGAAAACTGCATTTGTCAACCCATTTACTTTCACTTGACTTATATATGAGGGACTTGGAAGCTGTTTGTGTTTTTTTTTTTTTGGGAGGGGTGGATTGGTGTCTTTAAAATACAATTTGCCTACAATTTCAGTTTTTATGTTAATAAGTCTTATGAATTAACTCACTGCCTATCCCTAAAACAGCTGTTTTAAGACTTAACATTACTGTACCATTTTTCATAGCCCATGTTTTAATAAAGTGCTAGGAGACCATGCTGCCTCGATTACTTTCCATACTTTTTTCTTCCTAAGCTTTAGAAGTCATTGTTGTCTCGTTTCCATGTATTTTTGTTACACTTACTGCCATTTGTGAATGTTCTGCTTGCTTTTATGTAGTCACATTGCTGATTAGTTTAAGAATACTTATACTGGATTCCATAGCTAATTTACTTTTGTGCATGGGAAAGCTTTTAACGTAATACCTGTGCAGTATATTGCTTTTTGACTTGGTATACCCACGCATACCCATCTAGTGAACTGGGTGCTAACAGCACAAGTCGTTGTATCTGGTAAAGTTACAAAACCATGGTCATCAAGGAAATAAGTATATACAGTGTTTTCATTGCCCTTTATCCCAGTTCCCTTCATGTCACATTCAAACCAGTCTCAATGGTGTGACAAATAGATGCTTTAATACTCATTCTATGATGCATACTGGGTATCGGAGCTGCTTTGTTTTAACGGGCTTGTATGTGTTGTCATTTCACACTGTTAAGCTAAATTGCAACCATGTTTCAGCTACACTTCTACTAGTCTTGCTTTAAAGATGAATAAGACACTTTTTGTAATTTTTTTCAAGAAAGGCTTCAGTTTACATACACACACACACACACACAGTAGCAAAGCTGCAATACTTTACTTCTGTTACAGTTTATAATTTGCTGGTATGAAAATTATGTTAGTCTAAAGACTATTTCCACAAAGAGATTTACTTGTAAAAACTATATGTTTGTATTGTAAACCCTGCTGGGCGTTAGTCTTATGGTTTCATTCACAGTTGTGACAGAACTGTGTACTACTACTACTACTACTACTACTACTACTACCACCAAAGTTGAGCCTTAATTAGTCATTAATTACTGCATTTTTCCACAAACAGTGTTACTGGTAAATTTCTGCATAGTCTGGTGCCTTAAACTGTAGGAGAATTTCAGTAGTGAGATTATTTCGGGGTGGGATGTTGGTATAATAGTTAAGGTATTTACCTTACAAACACAAGGTGCAGGGTTTGATTTTCACATAGAGTAACTGGCTAGGCTGAAAATGGCCCAAGAGGGCAGTTAGCCTAGTACTAATCTATGAATCTATGAATCTATATATTTTTTTTCTGGTCCAGGATTTCTATTTCAGTGCTTTAACAGTGTTGATATCCCAGTTTTGCTCCTAGAATTTTATATTCTGCTTATCATTTACCTGGTTAAAGTTGCATTCTAGTGTCTTCTGTGTTATATTCCCTTGTTCTTTTTGTCTGCCCCATCCCCCACTGAGACATTAAGCTAAATTTTCTGAAAGAGTTCCAGTATTAGATTTATTTGGTTATATACCTCTTTAGCTAGCCTGCTTCTTCTTTGAATTTTCTGCTAACATTTCCACCTTTTTTTCCCTGCGTTGGTTTTATAAGGCTGTGTCTATAGCCTCTGACCCTTAGGGTAATCTAATTTCAAAAGCCCTTCCCTCTTTTATTGTTATTATCTATTGTATAAGCTATTTATTATATACTATTCTCACCCATCATTTTCCACAGATCCATGACACTGAGTACCCACCCAGCAAACCAGTATTGTGCTTGAGTAAACCTCCTTTACTAGATATTGTCCTTGCTCATTTTCTCAAAGCTCAGCAAAGCCTGGCATTTTAGTCTGTGTAATAAAGCTGCTTTACTTGTATCCAGTGCCATCCAGGCAAAGCTAAGTACTTCTGATTGCTAAATCACACCTGCTTAAGTCATTTTGAGTGACCACTACTGTTTCCTGTTTTTATTTGTGCATTTCACTGTGTTTTTGTGAAAAAAACTGCTCTTCCTCTAATTGCTACTGCTGCAAGACTGTCTTGAAATTGACTTCAGCATGGGATTTCCAGTTAGTTGTTTAACTGATTTATAGTAACATTGCACTTGTGAGTCTCTTCTACTGGGTTTTTAACATTATAAGGACTGGGTTTATCCCTCTTGTGGCAGAATGTCTTTGCCTGGCCTATCTGAGTTGGGAAACACACAAAAGAGCTTATAGTGTAGTCATTTTATTGTCCAGTAGGCTCATTAGTTAGCTCTCTTTTTTTTTCTGTACTGCTATAAAGTCAGCATGTTTGCATGGAGGTGCTCACCTTGCAGCAGTGGTTAGCAATAGCCTGTACAGTAGCAAATACCTAGAAAGCTAATTTTTCCTATAAAATAGCCCATAAAACTGTATCCTGTAAAGTAGTTAATATAGAGCAAATACTCTGCATGGCAACAAGCGTAGAGTAGCTAGCTGGGTACTGAGTTGCAATACTTATAGATTTAGTAGAATTCTTTATTGTGTAAGCATTAAAGTTAGTAGAATTTAGTACTGCTTAGCATAATCTAGCCCAATAAAGCACTCTTATTAGTCTGCACCAATATAGCACCCTTAATAGCCTTCTAACCCCAATACACCACTCCTTTGTAGCTCATTAATCAAGGGACTGGGCAGCATGGATATGCAATTTCCTATCTTTTCTGTAGCCAGCTTGGTGGTATGGGAATCTTGATACAATGTAGCAACTGTCTCATGTTTATCAGCAACCACTTAATCCTTAAAGAAACAGACATAGTATGAGACAGATGTCTTACACAAAGATACTGGAGGCTAAACTTTCACATACAAGTGTACATCAGGTTGTTGAAACTAAACACAACACCAACCTCACATGGCACACAACATACACATAGACCAACCTATGTTGGGGCAGTTAACTTAAAAGCAATCTTCCTAAACAACAATGAGCGCCTAGACCATCTGTTGGCAAAAATATGCCTATGCAAGCCAAAAAACACTCAGAAAAAACAGCTAACACCAAACATACCATCACTCTCAAAAGAGCTCCAGACATTAAGGCCCTAAGGCAAGCAAACATGTTTCCCAGGACTCTTGTCATAGGGGACGCCACTGTAAGACATACTGATGCCCCTCTAACCAGGCTGAACAAGGAGAAGATAACAATTAGTTGCCTATCTGGAGCCAGGGTCTAACAAATTCCTTATGCACTCAGGTCATTATACCAAAGGTACCAGCATGATTCCATAATAGCCCATATAAGTGAAAATTACCTGAAACGTACCTCCATGGACTATATGAAGAGAGACATTATGGAGTTCTCAGACTATGTGTCTCATATGAGCCTAGCATTGAGCACCATATCACCACCATCACTGAGGATGATGCCATAATATCAGAAAAAATTATTGATTTCAATAATTGGCTGTCTTTCTGGTGTCATTCTAAGGGGATCCAATATTTGCCAGCTTGGGAGGATATGGTTAACAGACCACATTGATGTGCCAATCATGATCTGCATCTGTCCCCTCTAGGTTTTTGAATACTGGCTACAACTTTATCCACCCCCATAGCACCTTTTTTTTTTTTAGGCAATAGCAAATTGACAAACCTACCAACTTAGCAAAATCAACTCAACTGAACGTCAAGATGTTACTGCTCAATGCCAGGAGCCTGTATATAAAAAAAAACTACACTCCTTCCAAGCTCTTCTCACACTTGAGAATACAGACATCTGTGCAGTTACTGAGACTTGGTTTAAATGGCAGAGAGCACACTGGCAGTGCAAGGTTTCAGTGCCTTCCTCACATTTAAAATAGTTGCTACACAGAGAAGAGCTAAAGGTGCAGGTGTTTTGATACACATGAATAACAAGCATACCTCTATGGTGGTCAAACAGTATCATGTGCTGGAATTCTTCCATATGCAGATCACCATAGACAAAATCCCTTACCATACCATATCCTTGCCGGCTACTGACTGTGAATCCTACATGGCTTCAAACCTGCAGGCACAGAGATTCCTGTACAAACACATTTGACCAAATAGTGAATACACCCACTACTGGCTCCAACATACTGAACCTTGTACTCACAAATATGGGAGAACACTGCCTCCCCACAATGTCTCATCCTCCCTGGCAATGTCTGACCATGAAGTTGTCTCCTTTGAAATCAAAAACTATTCCAAGGCAAATTACCTTTTATTAAGTGAAGGTTTGTAAAAATTCAGTACCCCTTCAAACCCCAAGAACACAGCAACCTACACTGAATTGCTGTCAAAAATTCTGTACAGCCATGTGAATGGCTACATAGAGACTGCTGCACCTACCAGAAGTAAGCCCAGAACTAGACCCAGAAACAAACTGCCCTGGTGGCATCCCAAATTATGCAGGATATACAACAAAAGGAAAAAGATATTGCAAACATTAGGAAGGGTAATTCCCATTAAGATAAAAACTCTGTCATCAAACTGGATAGTCACCTAAGAGGGCTAATTGGGTCAAACAAAGTAGGCTTTGAACCTAAGATAGCCTCCCAGGTGAAAGACAGCCACAAGGCCTTCTTCAACTACATCAGAAACTTTAAGGACAGTACACAGCAATGTGCTGAACTGGTGGTTAATGGTGCCACATTCCCTGAGCTTGGCAATATAGCTAACTTGTTAGTGGACAAATTCAGTTCCACCTTTACATCCGTGTAAACCCTCAACCATTCCCAAAGAAATACCCTCAAGCATAACCTCTCCAACTATAACTAGGGAGCATGTACTGGATGTGGTTACTAAAGCCAAGAACACAGCCTCAGTGGATTTTGAAAACATCTAAGGATGCCTCCTGACCAGTCTACATTATGATTTATCAGGACACCTGGAGTCACCATTAAACTATTGTCTTAAAACATGCTTTGTGCCATAAGAAAAGAAAACTATGACAGTCACCACCTTCATAAGGGAGGACTTTCAACCGTTACGGGAAATCACAGCCCCATTAGCTCCATTAGTCTGACTAATCTTATTTTCAAAGCCATGGAAAGAATTATCATATAAGTTATTAACAAAGCCTCAGGAGACCTCTGGAGACTGGATCCATCCCAGTTTGGCTTTGTAAAAGGAAAGACATACTTAAGGAACTTGGTGGACTTCTTTGAAAAGGTCACTAAGGCAATGGATGGGGGGGGAAATGGTGCATACTGCCTACATAGATCTGGTTAAAGCATTTGATACAATACCCCACTTGGGGATTATCAACAAACTTACAGAGCTAGGCATATACTCCTTTTATAACATGCTGGATAATTAGCTGGCTCACAGATAGGACCCAAGAGGTTAGAATTGGTGAGGCCACCTCCACAAAGGGGAAGGTCACCAGTGGAGTCCCTTAGGGTTCTATGCTGGGCCCACTCCTCTTTGTCATCTATTTATATTTATATATCTATATGATGTCATCTGTATGATGACAAAGTCAATGTCAAAGGCCTCATGCTAACCAAGTTCACAGATGATTGCAAACTGGGAGCATTCACAGAATCCCCTTCAAGATGAGATCAACCTTCACGAAGGTCTAACACAGACAAATGCTTGGTGACAAAGCCATGGCTTAAAACTCAAAACCAAGAAATACATTATAGTAGCTTTTGGGAAGTTGGACACCCCAGGTAACTATGTCATCAATAAAACATCTCTAAAAGTTGTTTCACTAGGTAAGTATTTAGGAACTCATGTAAATAGTAATCGAGCATTCGACCAAGGCAGTAAGAACATTTTTATATGTTGCTCAACTTATAAGTAAGGGCATGACATCTCCGTCCAGAGAGATCATTGTACCAGTATACTTGGCCCTCATCAGACCCATCATAGAGAATAATGCCCCCTTTGGTATGTACCTGACCAGAGACATGCAGCAACTGAAACATCCTCAAAGTTTTTTTACAAAAAGAATACAGGGAGTAAACACTATGCCCTACACTGATCACCTGAAGCCCTGTCTCTTGTATCTACAGACATTGAGAGATTATCTTTGTTTGGCATACTAGGCATCTCTGGATTATATTTTGATGAACCTTTTGCACATCTGCAAAACAAACAGCATCAGAACTTCTAGATTAAATTACCTAAATTTTGCTTGTGACGTAAATAGGACATGGTGGAGAGACAGATATGTTTCTCAAAGAATTCCCATTCTCTGGAATAGGTTCCCAATCCATGTGAAGCAGAGTTCCTCTCTAACCATATTTAAGCGCAACTTGGACAAATGGATGGGTAATTGGAAATTTACCCCTGGTCTGGTGCCTATGTCTCTGATGGACAAAGGCAGCCAGTAAATTACTCCCTATATAAATCAAATTTCTGGGTCACACTTGAGTTGTACAGCTAGGCTTATAAGGGGCTTAGTGGTCATTAGCCTAGTATACAACTATGAACCTATGAGATTATGAGAGAGAGAGAGAAAGAGAGAGAGAAATGCAGTCCAGACTGATATATACAACTAATTTCTTGTCCCACGGTGTATAGCTTTATGTAAAAGGGCACTACAGGATATCCTCCTTTCTTTAGCAAGCATTTTCTCTCTTCTCTGTGGACTTTCCTAAACTGCTGTCAGATGCAAATTACTTACTTCCAATAATGGAACACCCTAGCATAGTTTTTCATCATGGAAATACTGCTAGAATACCCTAAAAGAGAAGCAGTGTTTTAAGAGAAAACACAGAGAAAGTTAAGTGACAGTTTAAATGCAAGAAGAAAAATAAGTATGACATGGTTTGACAAACTGATATCAGGCACAGTAGAAAAAATGGACGTTTTTCTTTTAAAATTTTACATTCTTGCCATATTGCTACATTTCTGTTTTATTACATAACTCAAAGACTACACAGCATCTGTCTTACAGCTGTGAAAGTCTTAAACCACCCTACCAAATTGTGTATCTGGAAAAGCTGGATTTATTTTATTTCATCCATTTGATAACCGATTAAGGCTCACAAGACACATCTTCCTAATTTCAACAGAGTCTAATTTATGACAAGGAAATTGTTTAGTCATATAATAATCACATTTAAGAAGTAAGTAGATACCAGACTTCAGACTGCTGCATGCTATACATTCAGATTGCAACCTCTAATCTTTATCAGTGCAGTAGAGAAACAGTGAAAAATTAAGCTAGTGTTAAAGAGAGTTGCTTCTAAGAATTACACACAAGCTGTCCACAAAATTCTAGGTTTCACTTCCAAAATTTAAACCCTGTAGGTGTCTAAAACTTACCTGAGAGATGTGTATTCGTTTGATCTACATTCCACAGTGAAACAGACAGTGTTACTTGCATTACTACTGTAGTGTTTTTGAGTGTGACCTTACTGTGCTACACTGAGCTAGGCTGGGAGAAATGGGCTGACAACAGATATCTAAACAATGTATTTAAAATGGGCATTGAAAACTGTACATAAACAAAAGATCTTGGTGTAAAGTGAGTGACAGAGGCATTTCCAGACAATGGAAGCATGCGCTTTGTCTCACTATCCATCAAAACACAAGATAATCATCTGGAAGCATGGGGAAACTGTGCAGGCTACCTGTTTCTAGTATCTGTAGCTGTAAACCTCCATTCTCAGACATGCCATCCTTATATTATAGCACAGACTTTGTCGTAGTCTCCTTTAAACAGAAAAAGATTTTAAGCATCTCAGCTATACAAATACTGTGACTCTTCTCAACCTCCTTCCAAAAAGCATAAATGACACTGTACAGTATGAGTATAGTATGTCTTCATAATCAGTTTACTTCAAAAAAAGTTGACATCCTCTAGTACTCATGATGAAACACACACACACACACACACACACACACACACACACACACACACACACACACGCGCGCGCAAGCTCTAGCTCAGCACTTACTGTTTTATTACTGATCTGTAAATTTGCAAACACATGGACATTCAGTTAATGCTATCTTTTCACATTCAGTGTGATTCATCACAGAAATGATACATAAATGTTAACATCTGAAACGCACAAATTTTCCAGATTTGCCTAGATCTCCACTGAAACAAGTCCAGAGAAAATTCCCTCATGGTCTGATAAATAGTGTCACAGAAAAAGTACAGGCAGCAAAGTAAAATGGCAAAGAACCATTCCATATTGCTAAACCTTCTATCAAGCTGTAGAAAAACATCCAGGTGAAATCTACATTTTCAGTTTTATATTATACAATCGGCTTGGTGAAAAGCAAAGTCTCCACGATGGAGTACCCACTCCACTTCTGATCTACATAAGAGGCAGTATAGATAGGAAATAAGGGAGGTTGGCGTAATATTTAAGATATTTGCCATACAGACAAAAGGTGCAGGGTTTGATTCTCACATGGGTTAACTGGCTAGGCTTAAAATGACCCACAAGGGCAGTTAGCCTAGCTCTAATCTATGAACCCATTAGATATCTTCACACAACTGAAGGCTGGCATAATGGTTAAGATGTTCATCGCCCAGACACAAGGTATGGTGCTTGATTCTGTCCAAGAAGCATGGCTAGGCTTAAAACGCCCCCCTCCTGGATCATTTGCCTAGTAATCACCTATGAATCTACCTGCTTTGTTTCCCCTTGCAATGTTATGCATTCTATCCATTATGGAACATTTCATTTTAGTGATGATTGCTTATCTTATATTTATCTTATATACCAGCTTCATAATTTATTGCTTGAGTTTCTAAGTTTCAATGAACTGCCAATGTTGATGCTGTCATAAATGCTATAAATAGATCTTATTAAGTCATGTAAGGTGTGAAGGTCTGCACTATTTAGGGTATAGGGATGTGCTGTTTCACTTAGTCTGAGTAATAGTGCATCTTAGTGACCAGCAGTATCTGAATAGCATTGACAGGTATAATGTCATTTAAGAGGCCAGTGTCTAGTAGGATACTTCAGCAGTCAATATTAGGTTTAAGACTATTCCAAATTTTAATCAAGATCTAATGTTATTCAGTTATATCACAGAAAGAGATAAGCATGGTCAGATGGCTAACAAATGACACGCTGGCAGCTGCAATAGCTTTGGATAAGTGAAATGCAAAAAATTCCAACTTCAGGGGGATCTGAACAGATACAGCCTGACCACATGATGGCAGGTTAGAGGTCCTTATCAAGAGTGATATATTATGCTCTTTGGAACAAAAATGAATGAGGGTCTATGTCCGGTTTTACATATGGTACTGAGGAGAGTAGAAAAAGAGGGCAAGGATCTGGGAAAACCCATTATGGCTAGTATGAACCACATCACCAGTGAATAAGGTAAAAAGGGAGCATCATTAGAGACATGGCACTAACTCAACAGAACTATGGATTATCAATCCACTGTACAGAGTACTGACAAGTCTTTGCCTGGAGTACACAATGCATTTTCAGAAACGATATTTGAAGATACGTACTGGGCTAGTGGAGATATTATCAAAAAGGCATCAGGAATTATCAGGGATCTAAGCAAGTAAGACTACTTAAGGCAAGGTGGTAAGCATCAACATACACATTCTAGATGAGAGAAGGGATGGGCTATATACTTCGGACTGAAAAGTCCTGCAGGAGAGAGTGAGGCAACTACAAAAGAACAAATAGGTGTGGAAGGAGGAAACAGAACTGAGGGCAGCTACAGAAGAACAAATAGGTGTGGAAGGAGGAAGCAGAACTAAGGGCAGCTACAAAAGAACAAATACGCGTGGAAGGAGGAAACAAAACTGAGGGTAGGTACAGAAAAACAGATAGGTGTGGAAGGAGGAAACAGAACTGAGGGTAGGTACAGAAGAATGAAAAGGCGTGGAAGAAGGGAACAGAACTGAGGACAGCTACAGAAAAACAAATAGGTGTGGAAGGAGGAAACAGAACTGAGGGCAGCTAAAGAAGAACAAACAGGTGTGGAAGGAGGAAACAGAACTGAGGGTAGGTACAGAAGAATGAATAGGTGTGGAAGGAGGAAACAGAACTGAGGGCAGCTACAGAAGAACAAATAGGTGTGGAAGGGGGAAACAGAACTGAGAGCAGCTACAGAAGAATGAATAGGTGTGGAAAGGGGAAACAGAACTGAGGGCAGCTACAGAAGAACAAATAGGTGTGGAAGGGGGAAACAGAACTGAGAGCAGCTACAGAAGAATGAATAGGTGTGGAAAGGGGAAACAGAACTGAGGGCAGCTACAGAAGAACAAATAAGTGTGGAAGAAGGAAATAGAACGGAGGGTAGGTGCAGAAGAATGAATAGGTGTGGAAGGAGGAAACAGAACTGAGGGCAGCTACAGAAGAACAAATAGGTGTGAAAGGGGGAAACAGAACTGAGGGTAGGTACAGAAAAACAGATAGGTGTGGAAGGAGGAAACAGAACTGAGGGTAGGTACAGAAGAATGAATAGGCGTGTAAGAAGGGAACAGAACTGAGGGCAGCTACAGAAAAACAAATAGGTGTGGAAGGAGGAAACAGAATTGAGGGTAGGTACAGAAGAATGAACAGGTGTGGAAGGAGGAAACAGAACTGAGGGCAGCTACAGAAGAACAAATAGGTGTGGAAGGGGGAAACAGAACTGAGAGCAACTACAGAAGAATGAATAGGTGTGGAAAGGGGAAACAGAACTGAGGGCAGCTACAGAAGAACAAATAAGTGTGGAAGAAGGAAATAGAACGGAGGGTAGGTGCAGAAGAATGAATAGGTGTGGAAGGAGGAAACAGAACTGAGGGCAGCTACAGAAGAACAAATAGGTGTGGAAGGAGGAAGCAGAACTAAGGGCAGCTACAAAAGAACAAATAATTGTGGAAGGAGGAAACAGAATTGAGGGTAGGTACAGAAGAATGAATAGGTGTGGAAGGGGGAAACAGAACTGAGGGCAGCTACAGAAGAATGAATAGGTGTGGAAAGGGGAAACAGAACTGAGGGCAGCTACAGAAGAACAAATAAGTGTGGAAGAAGGAAATAGAACGGAGGGTAGGTACAGAAAAATTAATAGGTGTGGAAGGAGGAAACAGAACTGAGGGCAGCTACAGAAGAACAAATAGGTGTGGAAGGGGGAAACAGAACTGAGGGCAGCTACAGACCCAAAGACTCCCTATGCTGTGGAATAAAATCCCGGTATATGTGAGGCAGAGCACCTCGCTGGCCTTGTTCAAGAGAAATCTTGACCAATGGATGGGAGATCGCAGATATACCCCAGGGATTACCTCAGTGTCACTGCTCAACAGAGGCACAGCAAAATAATGGGTATAGTTCCCCATACTAAAGGGGTGGCGTAAGCCACAAAACTATGGGCTAGGCTTGTAAATGCCCTCGGGCAGATAGCCTAGTATGAACCTATGAACCTATGAACCTACAGAAGAATGAATAGGTTTGGAAAGGGGAAACAGAACTGAGGGCAGCTACAGAAGAATGAATAGGTGTGGAAATGGGAAACAGAACTGAGGGCAGCTACAGAAGAACAAATAAGTGTGGAAGAAGGAAATAGAATGGAGGGTAGGTACAGAAGAATGAATAGGTGTGGAAGGAGGAAACAGAAACTGTCCGAGAGAATAAAGCAGGTTCAGAACAGAAATTAAAGTATTTCACAGGGAAATCTATGAAACAATATAATTTGCCCCCCCCCCCCAGCAGGGGATTAAGAAAGAATGAGACAGATGGAAGAAAGGAGGGCAAATGCATAGGGGCCAACTGTTCTTAATGATGGAATAGAAAGATTATGTGGCCTTCTGCTGATAGATCAGTTATAGATATTCATATATTAAAGTCTTGGCTGTAGCCTTTCTTATATTCACATACTGGGCTGTCTTAACTTCCCCTGCTAATAGATTATTTCCATGACAGGATTTTGCTGAATTGAATGCAAGACTACTTTGTCCAACAGGATAAATATATTAAAAAGCAAGAAGCATGGCCTAAATTTCCAAACTAACTACCCAGCCATAGAGTGGAAGACATATTCTAGCCCTAACATGAACACCCAGAGATTTCTTGACTTTGTCAGTGCCAGTGCATTGGATCAGCTGATCAACAACCCCGCAAAAGGTGAAAATATCCTGGACCTGGTACTAACCAACATGGGTAGCCACTGTAACACCCCTACAGTGTCATCCTCCTTAGTAAGATCTAACCATAAAGCGATTACTTTCCAAGTCGCCATCTCCCCTGACCCCCACCCCATCAGGGTCAAACAAAAAAACTTTTCCAAAGCTGACTACACTCTCCTGAGAGGAGGTATAAGCAGCTTCACAGCCATCAGTTGGAACTAGCACTAATGTGCAAGCCTACACCCAAAAACTATATGAGCACCTACATAGCTGTATGGACTCAGCAATACCTGACAGGACCAAATCATCTTCCTCAAGAAAGAGGAAATCTTTCTGGTGGACAGCAGCAATAAACAAACTTTATAATAAAAGGAAAAAATTGCTTCCCAGGACCAAGAAGGAGCAGGTGCTAAGGTGGAAACAATCTCTCCTTTGTCTGAGCAAGCAAATAGGGTCACTGGTGAAATTCTCTAAGGCTAACTTCAAGTCCAAATTGGCCACATCCACTAAGGACAATCACAAGGACTTCTTCACGTAAGTCCGCAATCTCAAAGGTAACACCTAAATCTGCTTTGAATTGGTGGTCAAGAACACCACATACACAAACGTCGTAGATATAGCCAACCTGCTTACAGGCAGGTTCAGTGAAAACTTCATCCCCTGTCTCTCCCCTCAGTAAACCAGGACTTCCCCAGCACCTGCCCCCCTCCCCTCATCACCAGGGAGCAGGTCTTTAACGCCCTCTCAAAATCAAAAAATACAGTCTCTCTGGGACCTGACAACATTCCTGGCTGCATCCTACATGAACTCAGGCATGAGCTCTCAGTTACATTATGCACCCTATTCTACCAAAGCCTGAGCACTGGCTTCATCCCAGCTGAATGAAGGACAGCCACTGTCATCCCTCTACACAAAGGTGAAGCACCCACTGACCCAGGCAATTATAGGACCATCAGCCTTAATAGCCTGATCTGCAAGGCCATGAAATACATTGTTATGGACCTTATAAACAAGGACATTGGCAACCTCCAACTCTTGATCCCACACAGTTTGGTTTTGTCAAAGGGAGATCATGGCTATTAAACTTGGTCAACTTCTTCAAAACAGTCACCAAAGCCATGGACGAGGGGAAGATGGTGCAGACCGCCTACCTTGACCTAACCAAAGCTTTTGACACTATTCCCCACTCAGGCATAATAGATAAACTTTCCCAACTAAGCATCAATCTGTATGTTACCAGATGGGTAGCTAACTGGCTTACTTATAGAACCCACTCAGTCAAAATAGGGAAAGCCACCTCTAGTAGTAGACCCATAATGAGTGGTGTACCCCAAGGGTCGGTCTTGGGGCCTCTACTGTTTGGGATATACTTTTCTGAGGTGCAAGCCAAAATCAGTGGTCTGTGGCTGACCAAGTTTGCAGATGATTGCAAGCTGGGAGTTGTCTTGGTCATGGTCTTAGGCAGTTCAGAGACTGTTATGGAGTAATGCCACAAAAGTGGCACCTCAGAAGGTAAGAAAGCTTCTCAGAAATGTAATGAAAGCCAAAGTGATAAGCTAGCAGAGAGAGACTGAGAGAGAGAGAGGTGATTTTGCATCCTAAAAAAAAAAATAGGAACCTAGAGTAGCACATGCCTTATGGGCTATGTGATGATATAGGCAAGTGCCAGCATAGCCAGCTGGAGTTTTGTACATTTTCTCAAATGTAGATTTGGCCACCTTCCACACAGAAACTGGTAATTCTCTTTTTGTTTCTCATTCTACAGCATGGATGCCATAAAAAAAGAACTGTAAAGTATAACACTACCTTTCAGGTAGACAGTAATAATAGTCCAGCACATGTATGGTCAGGATTTAAAGATTGGTATAAACATAACTGTAGCACAGGTAGTACTTTATCAGTTAATGTTGATGTCAATGCTTTATATAAATGCATTACGTTTGACTGGTATCTTAAAAAGCAACATCATTTGTATGACAGTAAACATTTATTGTGCAAGTTATATGGAACTGATTTCTATGTGCAATGTCATAAAAGTAATGGTAAACAACCAGATGCATTATGTTCTGTCACCACATGTAAAATGTTAATTTCAGAGTTACAATATCAGTCAAGTCAGTTATTTACAAAATCTTCTGTACATCTTGCTAGACAAAAGTGGCATAAAACCACTGCACATTACAAAACAGATAATAAGAGAGACGAGGTTCATAGTGAACTGACAAAAAGATTAATAAACTTCTAAGACACAGAGTGAGTTCAAAAGGTTCAGACAACACATGCAAACACCTTTTCAGAAGTACATAAGAGCTTTAAAGTCAGCAGAACAGAATACTGACAAATATAATCTGGTTAGTAAAGAGTTAAAACATCAGCAGTTAACTGCACTGACAAGATTTAATTTACAGCGCACTATTCTACCTTTCAAAACTGGTTAAGCATACACAGCACAAACTTTCATTCAGTTAAAGCAAGGCACTTAAACAGTGATTTTAAAACCATTTCAAATAACAAAACAGTTCTAAGGCATAGAAATCAAATGAGAGTAGTTAAACGCAGAAAAGACATGACGTCACAAGACTGACATGCATGTATTTTCTTTTCGCCTAAAGTGCAACAACACACGCACAACAGCAAATGTAAATCATGTAAATATATTTGTTTTAATCATGTGTTAGTTAAGTCAATATCTCTTTTGTTTCTTACAATATTTCTTAATTGTATAATAACATAAAAAATAGCACAGACTCCAGCAAAAACAGTATTCAAAAGCAATATTATGCATAGTTAAGCAAGTTAATGTTTATTGCAACTGCATTCTAATGTCAAGTTGCAAGTATATTAACGAATGACTGAAGGTGCGAGTAAGTGCTGAAGGAGTTATGGGTTAAGCATCTGGAATGCGCAGAAAGAAAAAAAGTAAGTAATGTGAGCTCAAATCTTTCCAGGCTGGAATGGGTAGTTACAAGGAATGTTGTATAAAATAAAATGTTATTGGTACTGAAATTTATAAGGTCAAGGAAACAAGACTGGTCACCAGGCCAAATGGCTTACGTTTTTCTAAAACATTATTGTTAAGTATTCACATATAGCATTAAGCAAAAAGCACAAAAGTCTACAAAAATCCTGTTTGTTAATTGTAATAAGATGTCATACTTGTGCATACATGTCATTAATAATCTGTTTGCAAGTAAATACTATGAGTACAGTCAGTACATGGGCTATAGTATGCAGTTAAATTATGCAGGTCCCTTTACAAAAAGGGAGGGTACGAATAGCTAGTAGTAACAGTAAACGTCTTTTCAAAATGGTTAAAAATAATTCCTACTACAACTTTGACAGTATAGGCAACAGCAAAAGTTTTATAAAAATATTTTCTGTTTTTGAAAATGGCAAAAAAAATGAGCAAATGTCTAAGACCAAAGGGTCACAGTCTAGGTAACAGCCAAAAGGCAAGCAGACATTTAATTCTCACAGCATAAAGCAAATAAACAATACTGAAATAAAATGATGTATAATACAGGGGGAAGGGCATGCTTTCAGTTTTACACTAACTGTGTAAACAGTACTGCAAAAGGGACTCAAATGAAAGTGCAAAGTGGTAATACTAAAAATGCATGTTAATGTTTCAAGTAATGTAATTAGCAGGATTCAGTTTAATGCAAAGTATAAAAACTAGACTGAGTGTACATTACAGCCATGTATGTACAAATGCAAAAACAATCTGTACAAGCAAGTGTATTCTGTACAGTATATAGTAAATGGTTTATCTATGTAAATAGAGTAACAAGTCAAAGCTTGACATTTGTGACATGTTTTTTTTTCAAAAAACAAGATTGCAATGCCTTTGCAATAAAATACTCAAGCATTGTCAATAAATTACTGTATAGAGTCATATTCAGATTAATCCATTTCTAATAGTAATGGTTGTCATCAGTGTGTTGACATTATAAAACTGTGTTAACTTGCTGTATGAAAAGAAAACTAAAGGTTTTGTTTCCCAGTGTGTTTCTAGTTAATAGCAATATCACTTGACTAAAAAGTACATACTAATGTAAACAGTTTTTATTTAAAATAAAACAGAGGGAATATATAGAATGATAAATATGTTTATAAATGCATGTGTACATCTATTTGCTAGTTAGATGCATATACACATCTGTTGCTATAATATATGTAGAAATAATATAGTTAATTAAATACATGTATTTCTGTTTGCTAGCATACATATATTCTGGTACAGCTTGAAACAAGCTGAATGTTCAGTGTCTGGAACATGCTTCAATTATTATAGATAAAAATGCAGCTGCGAGACAAGGCACACACCTCTCATGACAGACATCTGTATTTCATTTGCATCATTCTGAACATCAAAACAGAGGAAATTACAATATTTCACGAATAAAAGTTAGGAAAATGCTACACAAAATAGAATACAAGACTATTTCAGTTGTAAAAAGCTTATAGCATGTACGTTTGGAAGGATAACATTTAACACAAATATAACAGCAAGGTTAACCAAACAAGGTCAGGCATACATAAAAGTAGAGAAAAAAATAAAAGACTGACATAAACATTTCAGTAAAGAGCTCTATCTCTATTAGATGCTGTGCATTACCTCAAAAATGTAACATTTCTGACAAGGGAAGACAGCATGCAAAAATGTCACAGTGTGTAGACAATAACACAAAAATAAGAACTCAACAGGGGAAAAAAAGGGTATAATTTCTACCAATACTCTGTTTATTTGTATAAACAACACAGTAATACAAAGAAAAGGACCATGGGTTAAATAAAATACTTACCATTTTGAGTAACAGGCCAGTACTTCATACAGATCAAATGGTAAAAAATACCAAATGCAGATTTAAAAGAGCTTGGTATAAAAACTAGTAGAACAAAATATCTCACAGATTGTACATTTACAACCACAAGGAAAGTAATTCATTACAAGTATCTTTGATAGACATATCACAATTTAGCACTAATATATCTAAATTTAACAAAATGTTGTGTAAATAGATAATATTGCCTTCAAATTTCAAAAGGTTTGTTAAAGTGACACCACAGTTTGTATGTGTGGTCTCAAATAAAGTGTTAATAGTAAAAGGCAAAAACAAAAGTTGACACTGCCCATAATTGTTAGGACATATTCACAAAATTGTCATCTGGGACCAAATTGCTAAATTGGTTAATACATCCTGTGTTAATAGTTTTAGACGTCATAATAATAATGACAGCTTGGAATTGTTTTATATGCTGAAGGTTACAAAGAGTTGCAATAACTCAACAAGTTATGATTGTAAATAAACAAATACAGTCTTTTCTTTAACTGAAGTTTAGTCCGTTCCTCAAACAAATAAAAAAAAAAAACAGGAAACTGAAAGAATTTTAGTATACACTGTCTTTTCAAACTGTTGCTAGCATAATTATTAGTTTAAATAAAAAGCTGCAAGAATGATATAAAATATAAAGGGTTAATTTTAAAATAGTATAAAATGCTGAAAAATAAAAAGTAGTAAGTGTGCTGGCATAGCTTAGATATTGGCATCCATGTAAAGGAGTATGTTATTGAGAAACAAAGTCTGTAAAAATAACTGCGCTGATGGCAGCTGGAAGGACATCAACGAAGTAAAGAGATGTAACATCAAGTTTCAGATAGTGCTGGAACACCACGTTTCAGATATGCAAGACTGAGTTTCCATGGATCATCAGGCTACAAAGAACCAAGGACAAGGGAACAAAGAACAAAGAAAGAATTGTTATACACCAGACTCTCAGAAAAAATATCAGACTTTTTGGTATAAATATGAGTGTGACAGTAAACAAGCTTTGTGAGTTTGCCATAGAAAGCTGACAGCATCTGTGTTGCATGCTTGTAGATCCAAAAGGAAAATGTAATAGAAAACATAATAATTGAAGCAGGTGTCTCTGTGTATTTATTGTACTCAGTACTATACAGTAATAAGACTAGTTGATCACAATAAGTAGTTAAATATACTTTAATATGCTTGCATGCAAATGCAAGTAACAGCAAGAAACAAACAGAAGACATCATATAATTCTTCAATGGAGGTAATGGGGAGGGGAGTAACTGTACCCCAGAAGCAATAAAGATCAGTAAACTTCTTCCTCAGTACTAAGAAGGTGATAATTTTGATAGTTTTATTCATATGTTTGCAATAGTATGTAAACAGTATAATGTTGACTGAAAGCTCTGGGTACAGTTCCTTACCCCCTTATTCCATGGTAAAGCTGTAACTGTTGTTACTAAATTGTCTGATACTGATTGTTTACATGATGAAAAAGTGAAGCAGTGTTTATTACAATGTTTTAAGTCAACACCTGAAGCTTACAGAAAAAAGTTTTATGAGCATAGATACAAGGCAGATGAAAGTGTATGTGACTATATTGCTGAACAAAGCTCTTATTTTCATAGGTGGGTGACTGGATGGCAGGTCACCACTTTTCAAGGGCTGGCAGACCTTTTGGTGAGGGAACAAGCCCTTAGCACTTTGTCTGAGGACATGAGAATCTGGTTGGCAGACAGGGAATGTAACTCTGGAGATGAGCTGGGGAGAAAAGGAGATCTATACCTAGCAAGCAGGGTATCCCTGCACAGGAAAGGGATACCCAGTGCTGCACATGGATATAAGAAAACCCATGGTGGGCAACCTAAACCGCCCCAACAGAGTCTGCTAGTAACAAGGGAAGCCACTAGTTCAGGTACACGGCCAGGATCAAGGGTTAAATGTTTTAAATGTAACCAGTGGGGCCATGTAGCATATAGATGTCCATGGATGCAAGGTGGGGAAGAAAAGGTGGGGAGTCAGCAAGTGGGAATAACAGAATGCCAGTGGAAAGTTGTCTGGAGACAAGTGGGGTACCAAACTGCCAGCAGAGCTTACATCAGATCTTGGTGGATGGGAAACAGTCCACTGCCAAGAGAGACACAGCCTCTGATATAATCATTGTAAAGCATGCAGTGGTTAAAGAGGAGCAGTACTTGCTTGAGTGGTCCACTGCAGTCCGAGCTTAGGAGGGATCCCATTCCAAATGCCTTTTTCCAGGGTTCACCTTGACTGGGAGGGTTGAAAAGGAAGCAAGTAAGTAGATATGTTTGAGGATATCTCTGCAGATGTCTTGATAAGGAATGATTTTGATAATGCAGTACTTTGTGTGAATGCAGTGACACACAGTCAGGCTTGGAGACAGGCATGTGTGTCTGGTAGCTTGAGGGAGACCCAGACAGACTGCACACCTGAAGCCAGGACTGGTGATGTGGCTACTTCAGGTAGGGAGCTACTCTGCAGCAGTGAGACTGAAGGTGAGCCACTGCTGCTGGTGGGTACTAATGTTCCCTTGGACAGAATGACTGCATGGGCAGAGGTCAGTAGTAGTATCCAGGCTGACAGTGAAGCACCACTGTCAAATGATACCAGATTTCCTGTGGAGGTGGAGCTGGAAAGAGTTACAAAGAGAGAGTTGAGACAGGCTCAGCTCTCAGGCCCTACATTACAAGGCTTGAGGGTGGTAGCTAGGGAGGTACTTGATTCAAGGAAAAGAGGATTTTGTTTACTGGAACAAAGCTTTACTGTACAGAGAGTGGACCCCTGAGGGCTAAAAGGTGAAATAATACAGCAGTTGGTAGTGCTCAGAGCCTACCATCTGGCACTTCTAGCCATAGCCCATGACATTATCTTTGCAGGTCATATGGGCATAAAGCAAACCAAGAGATGTATTATGCAGAACTTTTATTGGTGTGGGATTTCCAGGGATGGAATAGGGTACTGCTGGACCTGTGAGCAGTGCCAAAAATTAGGCAAGGCAGGAGACAAGGTCAAAGCTCCTTTGATGCCTTTGCCTGTGATTGAGGGAGACATTTCAGAAGGTAGCTATGGATATTGTGGAGCCTCTGAGTACCCCAAGTTCCACAGGGAAGAAGTATATTCCAGTGTTAGTAGATTATGCTACTAGATACCCTGAGGCAGTGGCTCTGTACTCCATTGAGCCAGAGAAGGTGGCAAATGCTTTGTTAGAGATTTTCAGCAGGGTAGGTTTCCCAAGAGAAATACTGACTGAGAGAGGTGTCAGTTTCATGTCAGACCTGCTGGTTTGTCTGTGGGACTGCTGTGGGATGAAGCACCTAAAGACAACCCCCTGCCACCCCCCAGACTAATGATCTTGTGGAGAGGTTAAACTCTACGCTAAAGACCATGATATGGGCATTTGCAGACCAGTTTAAGAGGGAGTAGGACAAATATTTGCTCCATCTGTTGTTTGTTTACAGAGAGGTGCCCCAGGAATCCACATGTTTTTCACCCTTTGAATTGCTATGTGGACATAGGGTGAAGGTGCCATTAGATATGATTCATGAAGAGTGGAAGGGTGAGTGTGAATCCCACAAGGAGTCTGTTGTGGCATATGTCCTAAACCCTCAGGATGAGGCTTAGGGGGCTCATGGATTTGTCCCCTTGAGAACCTGGTAGGACCCTAACAACAGAAAAAGGACTGGTATGACAGGAATGCTTCAGCTAAAGAGTATGCTGTGGGACAGCAGGTGATGGTTCTCATTCCTGTCAGACACAATAAACTGCAGGCAGCTTGAGAGGGACCCTTCAAGGTGGTAAGGAAGTACATGCTAGAACTGCTAAACAGGAGGCAGGGGCACAAACTGTATAATGTTAACATGATGACACCTTACCATGATAGAGAGGCCTTTGTGCTGAGTATTTGGAAGACAGGAAGAGTCTGAGTAGGATGTGGTGACTGATCTCCTCAGTGATACACAGACTAACACCTCAGTGCAAGGGGAAGCAGTATTCCAGCAGCTATCCCCTACCCAGGTTTGAGAAATCTGAGCAGTATTACAGGGGTTTAGGGACATGTTCACTGGGTAACCAAGGTGTACTCACCTGGTGCAACACCATATGGATACAGGGCCCCAAAGACCTATAAAGCAGACCCCTTACAGGGTGCCTGAGTGAGTCAGACAGACTCTGAGGAAGGAGATGCAGAAGATGTTGGAATTGGGAGTAATCCAGGAGTCCAGCAGTCCCTGGGCCTCCTCAGTGGTGCTGTTACCAAAGAAGGATGGCAGCACCAGGTTCTGTGTGGACTACAGGAAACTAAATAGTCACACAGAGTCAGATGCTTATCCCATGCCTAGGACAGATGAAACCCTAGAGCAGCTAGGTGGGGCTAGGTATCTGACCATTGTTGATCTTACCAAGGGCTACTGGCAGGTGCCCTTGACTCCTAAAGATAGAGGGAGGTCAGCCTTTGTGATTCCTTTCAGCTTGTATGAGTCCACAAATATGCCCTTTGGGATGAAAAATGTCCCAGCGACTTTCCAGAGGCTGGTAGATCATATCCTAGCAGGAATTTATGCCCTTGCTTACCTGCATGGTATTGCCATCTAGAGCCATTCATGGCAAGAGCACCTTCAGCATGTCAAGCAGGTGCTGAGCAGACTGCAGAGAGCAGGGATAACCATTAAGCCTAGTAAGTGTCAGGTGGGTATGGCAGAGATCTCTTACCTGGGACATAGAGCAAGGAGTGGTAAGATCAGGCCAGAACCTGCCAAAGTGGAAGACATTCAGGCATGGCCTGCCCCTGTTACCAAAAGGTAGGTGAGGGCATTCTTAGGGACAGTGGGGCACTATAGAAAGTTTGTCCTCAATTATAGTACCATAGCTGCTCCTCTCACAGACCTGACAAGGAAAAACAGGCCAGATAAGGTTGTGTGGACCCCAGCATGTGAGCAGGCATTCCAGAAGATTAAAGGAGCTTTGGGAGAACCCCCTGTGTTAGCCAGTCCATATTACAGCAAAACATTTGTTGTGCAGGTGGATGCTTCCAACCGTGGCGTGGGGGCTGTACTTAGCCAGGTTTCCTCAGAGGGAGAAGAGCACCCAGTGGTATATCTCAACCATAGACTCCAAACTAGGGAGGAATGTTATGCAGTTGTAGAAAAGGAATGTCTAGCCATTGTATGGGCACTGCAGAAGATTTAGCCTTATCTGTATGGAAGGAAATTCGCTGTAGTTACAGAACACAGTTCCTTAACATGGCTACATAGTAGAGCCAGTCCTCAAAATACTAGGTTATTAAGGTGGGGCTTAGGATTGCAGGTATATGAAGTGACAGTACAACACCGTAGTGGGGTTAGCAATGCCAACGCAGATGGGCTCTCAAGACAGGGAATGGGCTAATATATTTCTCTCAAGCCACATTTTTTAAGGGTCACTTGAAAAACTAGTTTGAGTCTGGGGGAGTGTGATGATGTGGGCAAGTGCCAGCATAGCCAGCTGGAGTTTTGTGAAGCATGATATGTCTTTTGAATATCAAACTGATTTATACAAGATTTGTTACAAATGTATTAGAACTGTATGTCATTTGTATATCAAACTGATTTTGTACAGAAAACCACACAGCAACTCAACAAACACAAGAGAAGTGAAAAAACAAGCCAGTCACACCAGGTACTTCGCAGCATATTTTTTATGAATTTTATGACATTAGTTGCAATATTTAGTATGAAGAGCTGGCTTAGAGCGAAGCAAACAGTTAACTTCTGTATGATATCCAATTTCCAAAGACAGCACTTCGATGCAATAGTGAACAGATAACTCTTCGATGCAATAGTGAACAGATAACTTCTTTATTGGTATCAAACACATATATATATATATATATATATATATATATATATATATAGCAGTCATCTTGATTGTGTTATTCCATATAGACCTGAGGAAGCTAGTTATAGCAAAAGCGCTTGTCTGAAATTGTTTGATACCAATAAAGAAGTTATCTGTTCACTATTGCATCGAAGAGTTATCTGTTCACTATTGCATCGAAGTGCTGTCTTTGGAAATTGGATATCACACAGAAGTTAACTGCTTCGCTCTAAGCCAGCTCTTCATTTTTAGTTTTTACTTCATTGTCGTTTGGCTAGTAAGCGTTCATTCGTAGAGGTGACTGATTCTTCATTTAAATTTGCAATATTTAGTATGTTTTGTGAGTCTGTAACAGAGTATTAAATGAATGTAATATGCCTTTTATGTTGTGCTGTGTTTTAACAACTGGGTGGGTCTGAACTGAACTAATTAAGAAAGAGGTGGAGAAATGGGTATAAAGTATGTGTTTGTGCACTTTATTTTTTATTCTGAAGAAGTCTGAAACTAGTAAGACAAAAGTGTTTGGATTAAACTGCAAATACGCTAAGTACCTGGTGTGACTGGCTTGTTTTTTCACTTCTCTTGTGTTTGCTAATTTTGTACAGATGCTTGTGCTGAAAATGTATTTGTGAGCTTTGCTTGTGTTGAAATGTATCAACAGTGCACCCTGCTGAAATGAAGAGAAATATACATGTATTATTCCAGCTGAATTAAATGTATATGTTTTAGTTGAGGATACTGACACAGCAGAGGTTAACTTTAAGCAAAATAAAATGAGCTGTTAAACCCTTAAAATTCACCCCACAGTGCTGAATAGGACTGGATATGCTGGGTCTGGAGAAGAGTCTTTGTTCATTAGCTTAGTGAACAGAGGGGAGGCCCCAGGCACTGCCATAAACATTTGGCTGTGTATTCTGGCCGTCTGTGCTAATTTTCTGTGTCAGCTTCAAAGGGGAATACTGTGAGAACACAGAGTCGGGTGACCAGATGAGGTCATTCTGCCAGCCCTCTTGGAAATTATATTTTAGATATTAATAAGATAAATGTCATTGTATTGAATATTTTGTTTGGGAAGCCTGACTAGAAAGGCCCTCACACAGCATCTTACTTGTGGTAGTAAGTAACTTAACTAGGGAACAGTAATTCTTTTAGATTCAGTCAGGAATATAGTGAAGCTTAGTTCGAGAGTGTTTTTCTTTATTTGCATGAGTTTGTCCATCAATGTTATTTTCAGTATTTTCTGTGATTTGAACTCTGTGGTTTACTGTAAATATATATTCAGTATTTCACATACTTTTATTATTTATTATTTAATATATTTAAAAGTTTATTGTGGCTGGTCTTTGTAGAAAGTATCTAACCTTGGAGAGCGCTTACGTTTATTTGGTGACACAGTGTGGGCCAATCCAGAAGACCTAGCTATCTTGGTGAACTACAACCATTTGTATAAGTATTAATATTACTCAGTATAACTGAATACCCTTTTAGGAGCTTTATAGTAACTGACTGGTGGTAGTGATAACTACCATATAGTCTGGGTAATGTTGATAGAGCAGGTAATCTGTGCCATACTTACCCAGGTGTGTGTGTGTGTGTTTGTGTGTGTGTGTGTGTGTGTGTGTGTGTGTGTGTGTGTGTGTGTGTGTGTGTGTGTGTGTGTGTGTGTGTGTGTGTGTGAAAATTAAACATTAAAAAATGTGTGTGTGTCAGCTATTTGGGGCAGGGACATGAAGCACTGGGTTTACAAAGAGGGTGCTGGAGGACTTGGCTTGGACACTCAGCTAAGGACCTAACCCTACAGAACCAGCGGGAAGTCTTACTGGAGACCTGGAGGGAGACAGATAAAAAGACATCCAGACACCGGGCTGAGTGTATTCCCTGTGTGCTCTTAAGGGAAATTGTACTTGATGAAGAGAGGTCTGCATCTGGAAATACTGAGTGTATCCATTTGTGTCCCAAGTACACCTCCCTCTCCAGTGTCAGTGGTGAGGATTCAGGCTCCTTGATTACTGGCTTAGCATGGGGACAACACATATTGGTACCCATCACATATTTGTAGCAGTAGTGGTATCTCAGGCTAAACCTGCAAGAAAGACATTTAGACAAATTTTAGGTAGCACAATGCAGGGTTTGAGGGAAGTGGTCCAGTGATGTGCTTGGAGGGTGGAGTGAACACATTACTAATCTTTAATATAGGGATTGGTTTGGCATGAATTGAGGGGTAGAAAGGGGGAAGGGTACATGGTTAGGACAGCCAGGTCCCTATCCTTAACTGGTTGCAGAACAAACACAGAGATAATTTCTCCAGTGTTGCAAACCTGTTTGTCTCCCAAAGTAGGAGAATACTTCTCAGTTACCCCTGGCTTTGCAGAACATCTCCGTGTTTGCCCCATACTTTTACCCTGTTCCTTTATAACATTTTTGGTTTTCAGGTAAGATACTGAGGATTACATCAGTCAATAATGCCAGGCATTATAGTTTTATAATTCTTATTGTTCAGAGAATGCATTTGGCTCTTTGTCCCCTTTGTTATTTGTGACTTTGTCCAGAATTCTCAAGCAAAGAATTTGAGAGGTATGAGTATAAGTAGATAGCAGACTCTCTAGCCTCAAGTCAAAGCCAGAAACTTAATTATTATTTTCTAAACTGACTTCTTGTGCACATTGTTATTTAAGGACTGATATACTGAAATTAAGTGATTAAAGAGCTGTACTTGACTCTGTTTATTTAATCTGACCTAAATGGTGCCCTCAGTATACACAAGGATGTAGCCACTCCATCTCAACGTGTGTTGTTCTAGGCCTTTGTCTTGAACATTGGTCATGTAGCATACTTGCCCAGTGTTCACAGATTGAAAACACAGAAACTAGCAGACATTTTAGATGGGGACAGATCTGAGATACACAAAGGAAGAAGGAAGAGGAGATGAAGGTGAAAGTGAGGCAGGTAGGGATAGCTGGAAAAAGTACACTCAAAGTAGAATGGCAGTGGCAGGTAGGTGATAATTTCATGGAAGAGGGAAGGGGATTCAGACCACTTGCCATTTTTAAGGCTTCATGAAGGCAAACCCAGAGATAAGTGCTTTCAATGGATCAAAGACCGCACCCCAAAACCTACCCAATAATGCCCCCACCATAAAAATAAGGCTTCAGGATGGGGTGGTTTATGTGAGGACCTGCCTGCTGTTAGTGGAGATCTCAGTAGGATATAAAACAAAATATCCTGGTTTTCCCAGTAGATTGTCAGGTATTTGATCTCTCTCAGTCAATGACAGAAAATTAGCTAGGCCACTTGCTGTGGTCATGCTGATATAAGGGTAGGTTTATTAGGAAAGAAAGGGTAAAACTGAAGAAAGTGTATAGGACTAGGACATTCTGTCCTCTACACCTAGATGATTGACAGACTGAAAATTTAGTTCTACAAGTTTTCTACTATGTGGGATAGGTCTAAAGTTGCAAAACAGCAAGCTATTAAGTCTAAATCCTGTATGTGTCTGAGGTGGGGAATTACATAAAGCTGATAAGGTGCATCTGTCTGAAGTTAATGTCAGGCATCTAATTTTGTCTAAGTTTGCTTCTTAAATAGTCATTTCATCAACTGAGTGAAGTGCTTTGAAAAGCCATCAAACAAACATGTTGTTGAGTGGTGGTGGTGGTGATGTAGAAAGAAGAAAGATGTGTGGCAAGGGTAACAGTTTTGGCATTATAGGGTAGGAATGTCTGACTGCTTGCATGTTAGGGTTAGAGTAAGAGCTAGGGATGGGGCAGATTTAGTGTTGTGCCTGTGTGCTGCTGTATGTGATGTGTGTCTGAATGCTTTGTGTAGTGGTAGCATTATGGAAAGGGCTTTCCTTAGCCCATTTGTCCATTCTCACTAATATGTACTAACCCTAACACTGACCCTATCCCTGATCCTGTTCTTAACCCCAGTTCTACATCTTACCTTAGAAAAAACTTTCCATAACACTACCAATATTTAGACAAACCTTGTTTGAATACAGTGGTAGGGCTTTGTTGACATATCACAATGAGAAAACTGGTTTAATTTTTGTGATGGGTTTTTGTTTCAGTGTTATTTGTTTTTGACAAGTTGAGTTTTGATCACTTGTGTTCAAGTGCTTTGTATTTGACTAATGTATTTGACAATTTGACATACCTTCATCCATATATGTACAAATGAAATCCTGGAAGAAGATTTTTTTACTAAGTGTTGCCTTTATCATAATATGCATACATACTTTAATAACTGTTGGAATCAAGATGCTATAAGTGAATACATTTGAGTGATTTCTTTAGTTGTAGGAATTCTACAGTCCATAAAAAAGTAAAGTGTTGGAATACAATTACTGCTGGCGTGTTTTGTGAAAATGAGCTACACAGAGTCTCTATATCTTTCTGTGGTAATGTGTTAATGGTCCAGAGTTAGCATATATAAGTTAGGGGCTGTGGGAACTTGCCCCCACATTGGGGGATGTAGGGGTGAAACCCCCCCCTCATAAAAACATAATTATGAGTTTAAGTTTGTTGAAGCTAGTACACAAACGTTCTGTGGTTATTTTTAGCAAGGTATGATAAGGTAGATTATGATTACACAAATTCTTAATGAAAGCAGTTTATGATAAGTATGTTTTTGTATGATTTTACCCCATGCCTGCTGATCATCAAGTCTCCCCCAATTAAGAGTCTGCACTGACTGAGAAACCTGTTATCCAGGCAGCCATGAGAGCACTTTCTGCTGTTGTTGTCATCCTGTCAGTGAGAGCATTTTTATGGCCTAACTCTATCCCTGGTGATGACATGAACTCAGCGTTCATCACTGAAAGGGCATCCGTGGCTCCCTTTGTCTGAACATGGATGCTCCTTGACATCCAATAACAGGGGCTGCCATCACCAGCTAGGGTGGCCATACCAATGTTTTCCTGGTACTGGTTCCTTACATCATGATTGTACTCCACTCTCCAGCTGAGACCATGTCATTACAATAGTTGTATGAACTGGGTGGGAACCAGCATCCCCTATCAGGATGGGTATGCCCATCCTCTGTTCCTGCACCATCAAACATCTGAGCTGCTAGCCACTCTGGGATCACGTGGGCTATAGTGAGAGCTTTATCCCTTTACTCTACTGGCTCAGGCTTGTGATATGTAACTTTAAATATATAGAGATACAGATATATAGACAGGTAGATACACACATACACACACACACACACACACACACACACACACTGGCATATTAAATTGTGTTCATGGACAAGGTAATCAGTGAATGCACAGTTACAGCCAGTTCTTTCAGATTTATATTGTACATCTTTATCTGTCGATAAACAATGATAGTTATCCCTCATCCTTGGCAAAAATGAAAAAAATATATCTTTGTGGATTAAATGTGCACAACTAGGGAAAGTTTTCCAGCCACATAAACACATTTTCATAGATATTGCCTCATCAAGATGAATGTAGAAATGTTAACCTTTTTCTCACACCAGTTGTTTCATTCTCTGCATCAGTGCCCAAGGTGGCTTCAACAGCTAATCTTAATCAGTGTATTCATCTTCCAGTATTTTTCCCCATCTACGCCAATAAAGGGTATCTATCCTGCACACCTTGGATGTTCATTGTCAGCTTCATTTTTTATCTACATAGGACCAAGGAATTTCAATGTTCAGACCAGTTTTGTAGCCTTTTCTGTGAACAGAAAGGGCAGGGGGAATATCGAAAGTTAGTCTCCCACTGGATATCGCAATGTGAATAGAAAGGGCAGGGGGAATATCGAAAGTTACAGTCTCCCACTGGATATCGCAATGCATTTCCTTCATTTACTCTTCAAAAGGTGTTCCTTTATCTACACCAGTAAAGGCTCATTCCACCAGGGCGGTGTCTACCTCAGCTGCCTTTGCAGATTGCCAATCTATTGGATGATATTTGTGCTGCAGCAACATGGTCTTCACCTCATACGTTCATTTCCCACTATAAGTTGGATTTGATCTCTAGAGGAAAGGTCTTCCTTTAGCTCCACGGTTCTTCTGCATGACCTTCCTTGAGGCCTCCCAGGATTTAGGTAGCTGGGGACTCTGACCCTAATGTGAGGGATGGTGACTTAAGATAACGTCAGATTTATAGTTATGTACTTACCATAACTTGGTATCTGTGTTACCTGTAGTCACCATTCATCACGGTCCCACCCACCAGCCCCACTTCCTGAGAGATTAGCTGGAATATGGTGGTCCTATTTTGCTGTTAGTTGTTTTTGGTTGGTCTGTCTTTCCTTATGCAATCATGATCTGAAGGGTTAGAGGGAAAGAGAGCATTATAGGAGGGGAGGAGCTTGAGCTAAGCTGTTTGTCTGTGTATGCCGGCTCAGAGCCGATATCGGATCCAAGACCCTAACGTGATGAATGGTGACTACAGATAACACAGATGCCAAGTTATGGTAAGTACATAACTCATTTTTTTACATTATGTACCCCTCTGGATCATCTTCTGTGGCCTAGCCTTCTTGAGATACCTTTGCACTTAAAGTCATTCAGAACCCTACTTACCCACCTGGACTTCATAGGTTCATAGGTTCATACTAGGCTATCTGCCCTAGGGCATTTATAAGCCTAGCCAGAGTGTGTGTGGCTTTCACCACCCCTTAGGATGAGAATACTATACCCATTAGTTTGCTGTGCCTCTGTCCAGCAGTGATACAGAGATGATTCCCGGGGTAAACCTACGATCTCCCATCCACTCGTCAAGATTTCTCTTGAACAGAGTCAGTGAGGGGCTCTGCCTCACATGGACTGGGATTCTGTTCCATAGTGTAGGGAGTCTCTGGGTGATGAATCTGTCCCTCCAGCACATCCTATTTATATCCGTGTTGAGGTTTAAGTCTCTTGCTCTCGTGGCTCTGGTGGATTTGGATTTTTTGTGGTGGAGCATGTCCATTAATTCCGGGTTGGACATGGCCTTGTATGTCAGGCACAGATCACCTCTGAGCAGTCGGTATGCGACTGAATAGAGCTGGAGTTTCTTCAGTTGGGCATCGTATGACATATGTTTGAGCCCCTTTATCCTTTTGGTGAGGAACTTTTGGGGTCTTTCCAACTGCTGCAGGTGTCGGGTAAGGTACATTCGAATGGGGCGTTGTACTCAATCATTGGTCTGATAAGTGAAGAGTACAGGGGTACAATGACCTCTCCTGATCTGGATGTGAATCCCTTCATGATCAGGTGGGCAATGTAGAAGGTCTTCCTAACCACTTTGGCAATGTGAGTGTCAAAAGAGAAGTTACTGTCAACTTGGGTCCCCAGGTCCCTGATAACATCTTCCGTGTTTAATGGATTACCACCTATGTGGTAATTAGGGGTTACCTTGTTTTTCCCAAAGGGTATGACTATACATTTTTTGGCATTTAGCTTAAGGCCATGGCTCTGGCACCAGTTATCCATTTCTATGAGACCTTTTTGAAGGATGTCTGTGTCTGATGGAGTGTCAATTATGGTGCCCAGTTTGCAGTCATCTGCAAATTTTGTCAGCCACAATCCCCCTGTGTTTGCCTGCACTTCAGAAAAATAAATGCCGAACAAGAGGGGGCCCATGACTCCTGATCGGCTTAGAGACTGACATGGCACCAGCAACTCTAACCCTGTGTGTTCTGTCCTTGAGCCAGTTTGCAACCCATCTTGTGACATATGGGTTTACATCTAAGCTGGTGAGCTTTTCTATGATGCCCGAGTGGGGTATTGTGTTGAACGCTTTTGCTAGGTCAAGGTAGGCTGTGTGAACTGCCTTACCCTCATCAATGGCCTTAGTGACTGTTTCAAAAAAGTCGACCAAGTTCAAGAGGCAGGATCTGCCCTTGACAAAGCCAAATTGGGTAGGATCCAGTGTCTGTAGGTCCCCAATGTCTTTATTTATGAGTTCCATTATGATCCTCTCCATAACTTTGCAGACAAGGCTCGTCAAGCTTATGGGGCGGTAATTTCAGGGTCCGTAGAAGCACCGCCTTTGTGGAGTGGGACCACAGTTGCCGTACGCCATTCTTTGGGTATGTATCCTGTAGTAAGGCTAAGATTAAATAGCAGCCTTATGTGTGGGTTTAGTTCCTCATTGAGTTCATGTAGCACACAGCCGGGGACACCGTCCGGTCCCATTGATGCTGTGTTTTTGCTTTAGAGAGAGCAGCTCTCACCTGGGCATCTGAGATGTTTGGGAGGCTAGACTCTGGTGGGATAGATATTTCTCCTTTTGGGGGAGGGAGGAGAAATTTCCACTGAACCTGTCTGCCAGTATGTTGGCAATGTCTGTGGGGTCAGTGATTTTTATCATTTTGGACTAATTCTGAGCATATCTGGGAGTTTCCACCCAGGTTTCTAACATAGCTAAAGAAGGCTTTATGATTGTCTTGTGTCATTAGCGATTTTTCTCTCAAAGTTGGCCTTGGATGATTTTATGAGTGATCGTAGTGTTTTGCTAGTATTGATCAGAGATACCTTCCCTTTTAGGGATTTTGCTCTGTCATGTAGTAGCTTTCTCCTCTTGTTGTAGAGTTTGTTTATGGCTGGAGTCCACCAGACTGGGCGCCTGCCTTTGGTGGAAAGGGTCTTGATTTTATTAGGGATTGCTTGATCCATACATTCCTGGAGGTGCTCGTAGAAGGCATTTGTAAGGGTTTCAGCAGCGTGGGTTGTGGTTTCCACTGGCTCGGGGCCTTGAAGGATACCACTCCAGTCTTAAGAAGTGTGAAGTTTGCTTTTGAGAAGTTCTTCACTGTGGTCTTTTTTGCTGGGGGTGGGGGCGGGATGTGGATCTCCAGTGAGATTAATTTATGGTCTGATCTCACTAATGAGGGATATACTTCCGGTGTGGAGCATTTTGTCCCCATGTTTGTGATGATCAGGTCTAGTATATTTTCTCCTCTTGTGGGAATGGTGACTAGTTGTTCCATTCATTTGAGTTTATGAACTCAAGGAACCTTTGGGTTAGGGTGTTGGGGCTTGAGTAATGTTCCCAGTCTATGTTTGGGTAGTTGAAGTCACCCAATATGATGGTGTTTGGAGAGACATTCATACTCTCCAGTGTCTTCAGGAAGGCTGTGTGGGTTTCCTGAGTTTGAGAAGGTGGTCTGTAGCATGTTACAAACTGTAGGGCAGTTTTACCTATGGTTAATTGCACCTGGATGGTCTCCGATGCTTCGTGCGATGCCACTAACCTGGAGGTGTGGGTATCCTTTATGAATATGGATACTCCCCCTCCTTTTGTGGTTCGGTCCGGATTTTGGGGCGGAGCATGATATGAGGTATAACCTGATAGTGCTGGGGTGCTCTCAGGAGCCTTGAACCAGGTGTCAGTCACAGCACAGACATCGATGTTCTCCATACTGAGGAGGGCTTCGAGGGCGTGCATCTTGAGGTTTAGACTTCTGGCATTGAGCAGTATTACTCTTAGTTTTTCTCCATTTTTGTTTTCTAGGGTGGTAGGTTTATCATTTGAGCCTTGCCTAAAAAAGGCACTATGGGGGTGGCAAGAGCCTTTGCCAATATCCGGAAGCCCAGGGGTGACAGGTGCAAGCCGTCCCATGTGAAGCAGCGTGGCTTGTCAAGCATGTCATCCCAGGCAGACAGACATTGGATCCCCTTAGAATGACACCAGTAATTAAGCCAATTATTAAAGCTGACTTTCACTGCTTATAGCATTATGCTTGGTATCTTCATGTCTACTAGTGGTCAGGAATACTGCTTACCTGCATAATGTTATCCAAATTCTTTCTTACCTCTGCCCAGAGACCTAATACAAGGAAAATGCACAAAAATAAGTGGGCATATGTGGTTTGGACTACTTCAAGGGGATTGGATCTTTTCTCAGCTGTTCCAGCTGTACTGGCTTATGTTAAACAGCTTTTTGATACTGGTGTCAGTTGCCCCTTTACTTAAGTTCATCTTTCAGTGATCTCATTTTCACACAGTTTTTTAGGTGTAAAGCTTTTCTAAAAGGTAAGTTTCTCATTAGACTGCATTTTGTAAAGCCCATTCCCTCCATGTGATTTGAGTGTAATGTTAGCAGTTGACATTACTCTAGTTTGAACCTGCTTTGACAGATTCTTGTTTATGAAGATTATTTTTCCGTTGGTGGTCAAATCGGTGAGGGTTTTCTGGAGACCATCACATCAGAACTTGCAGACTTTCAGGCACTATGTACTGACCCTCCCTACCTGACCTTTCCCAGAGGCAGGTAGTCTTGCAGACAGCTCCTGCCTTTATGCCATGGAACAGAATTTGAACCAGACTACTAACCACTCTAACAACTATGGCTTGGAAAAAAGTGGTTAGCAGTCTGAAGTGGATTGTGCTGTGCATTATCTAGATGTTGATAGGCAGCTCAGATTTTATATTGAAAGGACAATTTCTGTTCATAATGATCCTCAGTTGTTGTATCCTTTGCTGCCAACAGATTGTGTTCCAATGTCTCTAAGGTCACCCTGTCATGGTGGCTTTTGGTGTATGTCAAATTTTGTTGTGAAAAATGTAGAAAATCTTCTTGTAAGAAATCCCACAGTACATTCAGCAAGAGCAGTGGTGACATCTTGGGAGTATTTCAAGAATGCCTTTTTAAATGAATGTATATGGTTATGTCCTGGGCTTCACTGCATAATTTTGCAAGAAGCTTTAAGCTGGATGTCATCTCAAGGTATTTTTCTTCCTTTGGGGCCACTGTTTTGTGAGGTATTCTTAATTCCACCCAGGAAGTTGAACTGGGGATTCTCTACCCTAAAGGTCCTGAAGAGGATGCTCTGGATATCCCAAATAATGACGGCTCTGGGCGACCCGTATCCATGTTCTTCAACATACCCACCTTCCTCCTCTTGTCCTGTGTAGGCGAGTCCTGGGTGGAGCAGATGTGGGGTTTTTTTGCTTTTGAGTGGTGATAGTTTGCTCTGATGTAGAGATTGAGATGTGCTGTACATTTTGGAAAAGTGAGAGGAGTTCGAACTTGGGAATGTTTAATTGCTGGAGCCATGTCAGACTCCAAACCAGCTACAAGTGGCATCCCACAAGGCACAGTCCTGGGACCTCTCTTATTCAGTATATATTTCTCGGAGGTACAGGCCAACATGGAAGGACTGTGGCTGACCAAGTTCGCAGATGACTGCAAACTGGGTGCTATAATAGACTCTCCAGCCGACACAAGCATCCTCCAAAAGGGCCTCATAGAAACAGACAACTGGTGCCAGAGCCATGGCCTCAAGCTAAATGCCAAAAAGTGTATAAGTCATCCCCTTTGGCAAAAACAAAGTGCCCACAAATTACCACATAGGTGGTAATCCATAAAGTACAGAAGAAGTAATTAGGGACCTGGGGACCCAAGTTGATAGCAATCTCTCATTTGACAACAACGTGGCCAAAGTGGTTAGAAAAACATTTTATATAGCCCACCTAATCATGAAAGGATTCACATCTAGATCAGGGGAGGTCATCGTGCCTCTTTACTCATCCCTCATCAGGCCCATAATTGAGTACAACGCACCTTTTGGGATGTACCTTACCAGACACCTGCAGCAACTGGAAAGATCCCAAAAGTACCTCACCAAGAGGATCAAAGGGCTCAAACAGATGCCATATGCTGCCCGGTTAAAGAAACACCAGCTCTACTCAGTGGCATACCGCCTGCTCAGAGGCGATCTGTACCTGACGTATAAAGCCATGTCCAACCCGGAATTAATGGACATGCTGCATCTCAGAAAATCCAAATCCCATCGAGCTACGCGCTCGAGAGACTTGAACTTCAGCACTGCAATAAATAGGACATGCTGGAGGGACAGATTCATAACTCAGAGGCTCCCTTCACTCTAGAATAAAATCCCAGTCCAGGTTAGGCAGAGTCCCTCATTAACTCTCTTCAAGAGGAATCTTGATGAGTGGATGGGAGATCGTAGGTTTACCCAGGGTATCATTTCTGTGTCACTAACCTCGAAAAAGGGCATAGCAAAATTAATTTAAAATGGGTGGCGATAGCCAAACACACTCTGGCTAGGCTTATAAATGTCCTAGGGCAGATAGCCTAGTATGAACCTATGAACCTATGAAAAGTTATTTGATAACAATGTTTAATTCAGAGTTCATGCAATCAACAGAACTTGTGCTAATTCAGAGACCCAAGCTTGGACCAAATCACCTAACATTATCCTGCTAGACCTTTCCTTACTGTACACTGTAACATTTTATTAAACTAGTTTTATTTCTAGTTTAAATGTTTATATAATATTTTTCATAATTTCAGTACAGATTTTGAGAAAAAAGAAACTGGATTTTTTTATTTTATTTATTTGCCTTTTTTTGCAGGGGAAGGGTAAATGGTTAAAATGCATAAACTACAGGAACAAGTTTCTTAGTTTTTTACATTTACTTATTTATTAACTGGGTGAGCTTACTGGGTAAAAGGGTCCCTTTTTAGGGGCGACTAGAGAGGACTGTCTACAAACGTGAAATTCAGGACTTATAAGAAACCATAAATGCAATACTGTTAGCAATTCTAGAATAAGTTACATGGATGTTACTGGGTAAAATGATTGTTTTTACCTTACCTGTAAAAGGTATGTTATACGTGTGTTACTTCAAGAAGTATATGCACTGTAAGATGAATACATAAATTGCATCTTGTGGCAGAAAATGCTGCACATAGGAATGGGTGAAATGTAGCAAGATTCCCTAGCACTGCAGGAAAGGCTATGTAATGCACTGCATTGCAGACTATCAAACATAACTACACTGTTACTTAGAAACCTGGTAAAGAAGAGACACTTGACATTGTGATAGAAGAATAATAGTTAGGTTGGAATACAGACCTCAGATTTCTGTTCAAAGCATTGTAGTTAGAAAAACACAAAGCGTGAAATAAGAAGATGACAAAGGCGATCTAAAATGTCAAACAACTGTCCCAGGAACCAAACATGAGATTCAGTTTACTAGGCCTTATTGTGTAGGTGGGAAGCAAAATGCATTGCTTATTTCTTTATAGAAGCTCCAAACATTAGGTGCAGTCAAAGATAGAGGCAGTCAGACTATTGGATGATTAATGCTTTGCCTTGCCTGTTTTTCAGATGTTGCTGCATAAAGAACATCTCTAAAACAAAATCAACAGTTGCACAGGATCATTTCCCCATTATTTGTGCTTATTCAAGTCATGAACGGACTGTAACTTATTCTACCCCTTATACATATTTATACATATGGAAGAAAGAAAAAGACTGAGACATTTTAGTTAGGTATTCAGCACCAAAACTGAAAAACATAGTTATTGCCAAGTGCACATTTCATTTAGCTTCTAGTGGCAGGCAGCTAAATGAGTTATGGATGTGTTTCCTGCAGTCCTGGGACTGCATCCAAACCTCCCCCAACTTGCGCATGCAGCCATCATCAACAAATCACTCTACCTGCATTGTTTTGTAAGATTTGTTGTTAATAAAAGAAATGTGAATCATGGAAGACTACAACAACACAGTAACAATGTCAGGGAACACAAAGGGTATTATTCCATAAAAAAATGGACAGAAACCTGCTAGAAGTACCTGATTAAAATGTTAAATACAGACATGCCCATAACAACTATTACAGTATCATACTTCTAAAATAGTTTTATGAAAAAAGCAAATGGCAGAGAAGGAATGAGAGGTAGGGGACACATATTATGTTTTGTTTTCTGCTCCCCATTTATATACCAGGCCCAGGTGTCAAAATTAACAGTTTTGTATTACCACTTAAAGTCAATAAGTTCCTTGACACACTGTGCTAGGAGTTGGTGCAGAAATTATTTAATACACTAGAGTGTGCAACTACTGCATGTTAAGTAATAAGGGTCCTTCAGCAGAAATTTGAAGTTTAAGGGTTTTATTGGCCTGAAATTGTCCATGAAAATGACTTAAAAAGAAAAAAAGTAACGGGCATTCAGAATCTCCATATAGCTGAAACACATGATGTTCATAAGGGTCATTTGCATATAACCCATGTGCTTCTGATACAAGAGGTTTGAGAGGTCATTCAGTGGAAGTTCTAGCTTGGCTGGAGTTTTCATTTAGTTTTTAGTGAGAAATTTAAATATATTGCGTAACTGATTTACAAAAAAGTGGCTAACCACAGCCTCTTTACAGTTTCTTTTTTTTAACTTAGTTAAACAGATATATGTGATATTGAATTTGTACTGTTTTCAAGTACCTCTTTTAGCATAATCCTCCTGAGCTAGTCTCTCTTCAGTTAAAAATACCTTGTTTCCTTCTCCTTGTTCTATCTCCTTCTTTATCTCTTTGTATTGCACACTCCTACTAACATCTTGCTGAAAAATATGGTTTAATGTGTTTTTGCAGGGAGCCAAGCCCCCCTGCACCCCCCCGAACTTATATACACCTACTCCACAGTTGCACCAACTCAAAGAAGAGGGAAAATCCCCCAAAACAGAATCACTTTTGACAAAACTGGCCAACTGTGATTTCCTATGGAGGAACTCCAGTTGTCGTTGAGTTGAAGTTCAGGCATTCAAAGCTCAAGAATTCAAACTTTGTCCACCAGTAGGATAACTGCTTAGGGCAGCTTAGCCCCTCCATTGCTCAGAATTTATTTTGGAATCCTCACACTCAGTTTACTGAACTGATTTTGCACAATGTGATTTTACTCAGCTGTGATTTGGGAAACTATGGTGGAATAATTGTCACATCCGCGGTGGCGCAGCGGTAGCGTTGTTGCCTCACAGCAAGAGGTTCTCCCGTTTGATTCTCGGCTAGAGTGCGGGGAGTGCCTTCTGTGTGGAGTCTGCATGTCCTCCCCACAGTTGGGTGGGCATTCGAAAGACATGCGTAAATGGGCATGCCTTTGTTGAAGGTTGGACGTCGAGCTGGCACCTCGGCGTTCGTGAAAATGTACTGCCAATGATTAGCGGACCGGAGTTCTGCTGTTGTGACCCCTAACCGGGAAAAGCCAAAATACAAACAACATAGTGGATTCATTGTCAGTAGGGTGAAGTTAATTTTTCTTGCCTTCTACTACTACTGACATCAGCACATAGACTCTCTCTCTCTCTAGCTTCCCAATACCTGGGGGGGGGGGGGTTACATTTACTTGCTCTACCATTTCTAACATTGTACCATCTCAGTGCTAGGTTATGTGTACATGAGGATTGTTTGATCAGTTTTTCCTTCTTACTGTTTAAATCTAATTTTCCAACAGGCTGATTTTTTAGCGCACCAAGGCACTGATAAATCAGTTATGGATATGTCATATTCAATAAAAATCTAAATGGATCAGTATTATTTCACTATACAGTTTAACAGTTTTTTTTGTATTTTAAACTTTATTTATTTATATTTCCACTTCCTACTTCTTATGCTTTATTTAGATAATTTATTTTCTTTTTGCAACCTACTAATTATACATGACTATATTTATTTAATAGCCAGATAAATGGGCTTGTCCAAAAACCTTATTCTGTCATATCTGTCATAACCTAGGCAAAATGCAAAGACAAACAGCAATACAGTAGTTAAAATGATTGCAAATGCAATATATATATATATATATATATATATATATATATATATATATATATATATATACATACACAGAATAGGTAGAGCTCTCAACCTTTTACCTCTAGAATCAGGGGAAAGTCCAGAAATAATCAGGGACAAATACTCCAAATCAAGAACACTTTTTAAATATTAGTACTATTAACCTGAAAAGTTGGCAAAATAAGAAAATGTGAATTAATACACATTTGCTGAAGTAAAATAAGTGATTGTCACGGTTTATTAACTGTAACATACCACCTTTTCTCCAAGTCAATAATTTTAGCAGGGTTTAGGAGCTGCAGAGCAACATTCTGAGCCACAATCAGGGATTCATTTCTAACAGTTGGTCCTGGGGGGTTAAGGTTGTGAGTTTTAGTTCCTGTAGTACAGGATCTGATTCTTTCACCCCTCATTTACCTACTGTGTGACCCTGAAAAAGTCACTTAACCAGACATTACTCCTGGGTTGCCCCTGAAAAGGGACTGTGTGTGTCCATTGAGCCTACCGGGTTAACAAATAATTATCATTATTATTCTACACAGGTAAGCATATACTACATAATGCAGTATATACGAAAGTGTAAACATAATCTTTGGAATTTAATGAAAATAATTTAAAGAACAGGCAGTGAAAATCATAATTCATTCATTGCATCACTGCTGTTGTATGTATACATTGGATTTATAGAAATTTCAAGGTAACTGAGTCTCATGAGTCTCATCACCATTTATGCCTTGCCAGTACCCACCCTTAGGCCATAACCCCCCTTTCTTTAGGAGGGCTAGCCCAGTCAAACAGTGGGTGAATTTATGGGTGCCCATCCTCTTTAAAGGATGGTGGACTTTTTTGAGAAGATCACCAAGGCGATGATGAAGGAAAAATAGTGCATGCTACCTACCTGGACCTGGCTAAGATGTTCGATATAGTACTCTACTTGGGTATTGTTGACAAATGCATTTAATGGGGCATAAACCCCTACATAACTCACTGGATTGCGAGCTGGCTCACAAACAGTACCTAGGAAGTCAGGAATGGTGAAACAACCTCCATGAAGAGTCAAGTCACCGGGGGGGGGGGGGTACCTCAGGGCTTCATGTTGGGACCACTCCTATCTGGCATCTATGTCTCAGAGGTAAAGGCTAATTTCAAGGGCTTTTGTCTGGCCAAGTTCACAAATAACTACAAATTGGGAGCTATCATAGATTCACCCCATGACACACACATCTTACAAAAGAGTCTAACACAGACAATGACTGTTGCCAAAGTCAGAGATTATGTCAAGAAATGCATTATAGAGTCTTTTGGGAAAACTACTACACAGGCTAATTACTCCATCATTAAGACACCCGTAAGAGTTAACCTGGTAGTCAGGAATCTGGCAACATATATAGACAATAATCTGTTCTTTGACCAACATGTGGTAAAGGTAGTAAGAAAATCATAGTATGTTGCCCAACTTATAAGTAAGGGCATGACATCCAGGTCCAAGGAAGTCATTGTGCTACTTTATTCAGCCCTTATCAGACCCATTATTGAGTGTAATGCCCCCTTTGGCACGTATCTAACCAGACATATGCAACAGTTGGAATGTCCACAAAGGTTCCCTACCAGGAGAATCCAGAGTATAAACACATTGTCCTGCACAGATCATCTTAAAGGCCTATCTCTATACTTTGTCTCCTACAGGTTACTGAAAGGCGATCTATACCTGGCATACAAAGCATCCTCAGATATAGCTCTGATGGACCTTTTTCACATCCACAAAATAAACAACATCAGAACCATTAGGTCCAAATATTTAAAATTTGCTTGTGACATAACTAAGACATATTGACAAGACAGATATGTGTCTCAAATGATCCCCATGCTCTGAGACAGGCTCCCAATCCATGTGAAGCAGAGTCCATCCCTCGTCGTATTTAAGCATAACATTGCTCAGTGGATGGGAAATAGGAAGTTTACCCTCTCTATGGCCTCCATATCTCTGATAGATAGAGGAAGAAGCACACAGTAATGCTCAAAATGACATACCCTCCCAAATAACGTCTAGAAACTTCCTAAATAAAATACCCCTTCCAATAAATGCCCATGATACATAGAGACACAATTGGGTTGGGTTGCACAGCTAGGTTTATAAAGACCCTGGTAGTCATTAGCCTATTATATACATATGAACTGTTTAATCTGCAGGGGCAGTCTGTTCCAGAGGTGGGGGATGCACTGTGTGATGAACCTTTCTCTCCATAGTGTTTTACTTATCTGCTGGTGAAGCTTTAAAATCCTGATTCTGATATTTGTAGAATTAATAAACTTGTGGAGATACAAGAGCTCTAGGACACCTTGGTCTCTACTGGCACATAAGGCAAATCATAGATCTACCCTCAAGAATCTACAACAAAGGGACAGTGCTTCCAGTCCCATGATCTTCTTAGTTAGAAGCCTCTGGCATCTTTCTAGTTGCTTGATATGCCTCAAAAAACAGACATATTCACAGGCACCAAAAAACACCAACTAATCTAAAAAATAATGCACTTGTTAAGCATGCCTCAAAATGTAATAATCTTTTTCAGTGTCTGCAAGCTCTCATGGGAAAGTGTAGGAATGTACTGGAGGAAATGAGATAATTCATGAACAAGGTTAACTCGTGTGGGGCCTAGCCATAAAAGAAAAATGTCATCTACAAAACGCTTATAATAACCAATATAATGAGAAAAAGGATTCCCTTTCAGAACTGATGAGGTTTCCTGCTGTGTCATGACCATATTGGCGTAGCTACTGGCACAAGTTGTACCTATACTTTCTTGTAGTACTGACAAGGGGAAGCAAGTTAATCATATTGGATTTGATACAGAAGCACTTTGATTAGCTTCAAAAGAAATTTAAAGCAGTTTGTTTAGATATAAATGGCTTCAGTAGCAATGGTTGCTCTCTGAAGCCTGTATACATCACAAAGCAGTACCTCATGGCTTAATTATTATTAAAACAGGAACAAACCACTTGCTGACAAACAGGATAAACGCCCAGTGCTCCAGAAAAACTTGAATAATATTAATGAAACCAAAAGGAGCAACTAGGCTGATGCAGAGTCACAAGTAGAAATGAAAGGCAAAATCCTCAGGTTAAAATCCAAATGAAAGGCAAAATCCTCAGGTTAAAATCCAAGTTTAATTCCACTGCAGGTCAGATAAGCGCTTTCACTCATTCATTTGAGCTTCATCAGATCATGTAACAAAGACCTTCAAGTACATAGGCTACATTTATACAGTTAAAACATCTCCTATTGGCTGCTTCTTGTTACATATTCATGAGTTAATCTAAGCTTAAAGATATATGCACATATAAACATAATGAGATGTATAAAATGAATATAAAAAACATATAAAAAACATATAAAAACTCTCCATGAACACTCAAGATGCTCTAATAAATATGTATATATATGTCAAAAGAAATCTATTTCAAGGGGTAAAAACATATATGTTCCATCATTTATTATAAAATCTACAAACATTCCTCTGTTTGTTTAACATAGGTTTAATGGAGGCTCTCTCATTGAGACCTAAACCCCTATCTGCTCTCAATCTAACTATCCACATACTCTCCTTACTCTCAGTATGGTTCCTGATGTCACCTCCTCCTTTAACCTGAGGATTTTGCCTTTCATTTGGATTTTAACCTGAGGAGTTTGCCTTTCATTTCTACTTGTGACTCTGCATCAGCCTAGTTGCTCCTTTTGGTTTCATTAATATTAATTATTATTAAGATGGTGACTTGTGGTAACCTGTACCTTGAGTTGCTAAGTGGCAGAAATTAAATATGGATCTAAGTTTTAGTCATGTTAGACTTTTAATTGACTATTTTAAGCCAATGGAGGCTTTGCTGAATAATGCTATATACTGGTTACAACAAAAACTCCAGGACAGTTTTTAGCTTGATGCCAGCAGTGCTGTGCTGGAAGATATTGCTAATAATGTCTCTTTCTATAAGACAAAACGTATGATGCAGAAAAAGAAAAAGCTGAATTGTGATTTGTCAGATTTTAGCTCTGGGAACATGTTCTCTTGGCTGAAAATGGTTACAACTGCTGCTCCCAGAGATGTGCATGATAATTTTGCGAGCTCTGAGACCACAAATAATATGGTTGATCAAGTGGCTGAGGCTAATGTGTCTGCAAATACTTCAAACATTATTATTGCTATGGCCAATACAGCTAGTGGTAATGCTTTGCAATTGGGTACTGATGTTCGAAGGAAGACATCAGCACCTCCTTCGCTGAATGCCCAGTCAGTTATTCCTTCTCTGCCCCTACCAATAATAGACAGTCCTGCAATGAAACATTCACAGAGTTGTGGGAAGAAATGGCACAGACCATTAATCAAGCAGTTTGTGTGCCCCACGATCAAATGGATGTGGTACCAGGCAAAACTCTCGATTAAGCTGACTGCACAACAGATACAGTATCACTCTTGGAGAAAGGACTATCACTTATACTATGGCACAGTGGGACACCTCATCAGTTCTGAAAGGGAATCCCTTTTCTCATCATATTGGTTATTATAAGCATTTTGTGGATGGCATTTTTCTTTTATGGCTAGGCCACCGACGAGTTAACCTTGTTCTTGAATTATCTCAGTTCCTCCACTACATTCCTACACTTTACCATTAGAGCTTCCAGACAAGAAATAGGTTTGGAATAATTGAAAAAGCTGATAAAAATAACAGATGAGTAAACTGGGAAGAACTGATTGAATATAAGGGACTGATGTGGCAAGTAAGACTACAAGCAGGTGTTCCCCGGGACTTAAAAGCCACATAACATTAAATAGCATAATAAAATTGAGGGCAGCAAGACTCTGAATGTGTCTCAGGAACAGATAGTGAATGATTGACTTAAATGTTCTTCTTTACATTTTATAATTTTTTTTTACATTTTTATGTCATTTACACATTTATAAAATACGTTTTATGTATATAATTTTTATTAGTTACAATGATCGTATTAAATGTGATGATGTATATGATCATAGGGACTATAAACTGTTATAAATGGTGGTGTTATTGAAAGTATTTGTTCTGATGAAGTCTCCCAATATTTGATATGAAAGGGATTAGCTTTGTAAGTTGTATAATAAGTTTGCTGTGAGACTGGTGTTTGGCATTTGAGTATTGTTTGATAAGTCAATATCCCAAAGGGGGTAGTACACTCAATAATTGGCCTAACAAATGTTGAATATAAGGGAACAATGACCTCTTCAGAGATGGATGATAACCCCTTGGTACTTAGCTGTGCTAAATAGAAGGATTTTCTGACTGCTGTTGCCATGTGCTAACTGAGAAGGAGGGAGTTATCAAACCATGATTCAAGGTCCCCATTAGCATTTTCATTTTTAAGTGGAGTGTTGTCTATACTGTATGCTGAGGGGAGGGGTTGTCTACCATGTATGATAATATTGCACTTTTTGCCATTTAATTTGAGACTATTTTCAGTACACTGGTTATTTATATATGTATGTTCTTGTTGAAGGGTTAGTGTATCAGAAGTGGGCTTGAAAACAACTACCAGGCATCTGCATACTTGGCTAGCCAGAAGTCTTGTTTTCTAATGATGACTTCAGAAAAGTAAATGCTAAAAAGAAGGGGTCCCAACACTGAGCCTTGGGGGACACCACTAGTTACTTTCATACTATTTGATGAGGCACCTGCCTCTCATACTGTGTGTGCTCTGTATTTTAGCCAGTTTGCTAGCCATATTACTACATAAGGATCTAATTTTAAGCTGTTAAGCTTACTTGCAATGCCAACATGGTATATTATGTCAGATGCTATGGTCAGTACAAGATATGCTATGTGATCAATATGAACACTGTCGACAGTCTATGTAACCCACTTGAAGATGTTAACCAAATTTGTTAGGTAGGATCTTCCCTTCACAGAGCCAAACTGCTGTGGGTCAAATCTAAATAGATTTTTGAAGGTGTATATTACATTATCGAAAAGCTGTAATATTAAATGGCTTTTCATCGACCCGTAAAATATGAACTCTCATAATAACAAAAACCTGAATGAGTGAATTCTTTCCCTGGGAAAGAAATTGCTAGCCCTACCATGAACTACACACTACTTTAATCCATAAAAAGGCAACCAGGAGAACTCACACTACACTTTATTGAAAGATGAAACCAACAGTAGAATAGTTGAGCACTTTCATCCACTATAGGACTTCATCAGAACTACTGCAAAACTTAAAACAAACTGCTTTTAAAGCCACTGAATACATCACATAACCGTAAATTCACAATTCACAATTAAAGAGCCCCTGACCCTCCAAAATAATTTTTTTCCTTTTCTCATATGATAATATGCATACATGCAAAACGTTAACTACTAAAATCTAAAAAAACTCTAATAAATGCCCTAATAAAAACATCCAACTTACTAAAGCATTACATGATAGCAACAGTTAACATTCCAAACTTTTAAGATTTAAAACCGGAGTAATAGTGTAGGCTTCATTAAAACCGGGAAAGATTAAGGCATTTAATGCAAGTTGCCATAATAGCTCCCTTACTAACAAATGGTCCTCTATAATATTGCCCTTTACATCCCTTTTAAGTTGCTCAATAACACAAAACTTAAAACATGTGACAGACACTCTCTAATATGTCTGTATAATGAATTGGTGTCTTTGCCCTTACCAATGTCGCTCATATGTTCCTATATCCTGTCTTTTACCTTTCTAATAGTCTTCCCGATGTAAAAGGCAAGAAACATCCGACAGCAGGCAATGTAAATCACCCAACTGGTGTCACAATTACACCTACCATTTAATGTGATGTTAAACCCAGTCACAACCACTTCAACATCCGTAAAAACATGATGACACATTTTACAATGTCCACATTTTTGCATACCTTTTACATCAGATCTACCACAACCACTGTCATTAGACTGCTTCCCCCTCTCCATCATACCCTTAAAACTAATATTCTTCCTGTACACAATGATAGGAAGTTCACTTAAAATTTTGTTCAACTGGGGGTTTGAAGAGATAATAAACCAATTATTCTTCAGCTTCCTAGTAATATTGCAAGCATCCAAAGAAAAAGTTAATACACATGCTTTGGAACAGTCTTTCAACTCATCCCCCAAACTGGGTATGCCAATGAAAGGCTCAATAGTTCTGGAACCTGGTACATCCTTATTACCAAAATGTTGTAGTCCCTCAGTAGTTCAGTAGTTCCACATATGAGGAGAATGTAAATCCTTTGCAACCTCTTGGTAACCATCTCATCCCTGACAGGGTTCAAAAATGCCCTAGGGTATCCCCTTTTCAAAAACATATCAATTAATTTATTACACTCCATTAAGAAGACACGCTGTGCCTATGGATGAAACCTATCATAATGAAGGTAGCTATTGGAAAAAGTGGGTTTTCAATACAAATTAGATTTAAAACACCCACCATCTACATCCTTATATATAGTCACATCAAAATATACTATTTCTTCCGTACTGAAGGTGAGAACAAATTTAAGGAAAGTAGTAGCTGAATTTATATAATCAATAAATTCATTCAATTTATCAATATCCCCTTTCCAAATTATAAAAACATCATCCAAAAAACGTGTGTAAAAGGAGAAAAACTCACAATAAACAGAACTGAAAATAAATAATTTGTCTGAGTTTAATGAGACTGGTTCTAGTAGTTTGGGCTTACCCCTTACACAAAGGACACCTAATGTTAGCAATGTGAGTGCACACAGTCAGTTATCTGTTTCTTCAAACAAGTTTGACTTTCAAGCATGGAAGACTAATCAGTTTGATATGCGGAGCCCTTGCATCAATTCTAACAATGTTATGAACAACAATGGGACCCTAAATGAACTGCTTAAATTTTTTAGTGTCAAACTGGGGCAGTTCAAAAGGCTCCAGTTAGACAATGTTTTCCTACGCGAGTGTCTCCAGAATCATTTTGTGCCTAAAGGACTTAGATTCTGGAAATACACTAATGGGGTGGTCACGGACTTGGGGTTTTACAGTTCAGTGACTGAGCTATTGAATAATGCAGGCTGTGAGTTGGTAAGTCTGATTACCAAATACAATGATAAAACCACCAAGAATCTTTCAGGCGAATTGGACAGCCTCAATACGAGTATTACGCAGGACTTGTTATTCTATAGCTATAAAATGAATTATGATAACATTTTTAACTAAGTGGATTGGGATTGTGAAAAGAATGTTAAAAGGAAAAGAAAAAAATTCAGAGAACTGCTAATGCTTACAGGAGTGGACGTGCTTATCCAGAACTGGCTAATAGTGATGTGAGACATCAACAAAGGGTGCAGGTCAACCACTTATGGAGTGAAGAGGGTGTTTCAATAAGGGGAAGTTCTGCTCCAGTTCTTGTTAATGATAACAATGAAGTGGCTGTTTCTAGTGAAGTAAGGCGCTCTGAAAGAATCCGTGCACAAACTCGTGGTTATGGTGAGAATGCAGAGAACACTAAGGATTTTTATCAGCATCAGGGAGTGAAACCCAAAAAGTACAACAACAGGAAATACAATTTGAGATTGAAGCGGTGAGCAGCGTGGTCGTATTTGAACAACAGTCGGCAAGTCATGATTTTGCAACAGTTAAAAATGTACTGAATTATGATAGGGATTTCACTATTTTTAATTTTCCAACAAAGAATTAACTGAAGCACACACTAATTTGTCGTCTAAAGGCTTCAGTTTTGTAACAGCTACTAGGGCTTGTCTGGGTCAATCATTACTTGACTTAAAACTGTATATTCGCAAACTGAGTTTGAAAGTTTGGTTCTGGGGCAGTTCATCCAATGGTATGAGTGGGAATGCCCTAAAAAGAGCTAGTACCTTCAATCCACCAGTTCATGGAGCCCTTTCTATGTATGAACAAATGTGTGATAGGGATATTCGTAACACTGTGAAACATCTTAAGAATGAACAGTTTAATTTAACTTTTAATGAAAGAAAATTATTATATGACATGGTGGATGATAAGACAATTCGTATCATGAAACCTGACAAGGGGGTGGGGTTGTCGTTATGGATTATGTGGATTACAACAATAGGATGGAATTATTGTTGCTTAGTGATACATATGTAATTTCTTCTAAAAATGAATTGAATATTGCTTACTTTAAACTTGATGTAAGCTTGTATGACGTTATTCCAAGGGCAAATTACTGTGGAAGAATATGAATTTTTGTACAAGTACCTGCTTATGGCTGGGATACTTGGGATACCCAAGATCCATAAAGACATTAATAACCCACCCCTGAGGCCAATTGTAGATGATACTAGATCTAAGACGTACTATATGGCTAAATACATTGACCAGGGATTAAAATCTTCAGTTGGGGATCTCCCACAGATTTGTATGGACTCCTGGGTTTTCTTAGTTAAATTATCTGAGGTGGCATTTGATGCAAATTGTTTCTTTGTCACAATTGATGTGTGCAATCTATATTCCGTTATTCCACAGGACAAAGGTTTGCAGTGGTTTGAAGACATCTTAGGTGAATTACACATGTTGGACCAGGAGATGGTCAATGTCTTAGTCATGTTAATGGACATGGTTTTATCTAATAATTTTTTATATTTTAAAGGTCAATATTATAGGCAGGATAAAGGTGTAGCTATGGGGGCAGTGTGTGCCCCCAGTTTTGCTAACCTAGTTTTATCATACTGGAAGAAACATTTTATTTTCAACTCTGTTTATTGTGAGTTTTCCTCCTTTTACACCCATTTTTTGGATGATGTTTTTATAATTTGGAAAGAGGATATTGATGAATTGAATGAATTTATTGATTATATAAATTCAACCAATGCTTTCCTTAAATTTGTTCACACCTTCAGTATGGAAGAAATAGTATATTTGGATGTGACTATATATAAGGATGTCGATGGTGTGTGTTTAAAATCTAATTTGTATCAAAAACCCACTTTTTCCAATAGCTACCTTCATTATGATAGGTTTCATCCATGGGCACAGAAGGAATCTGTGGTCAAAGGCCAATTAGTTTGGCTGGCCAGGATGGTTTCAGATGATCGTGTTTTCTTAATGGAGTGTAATAAATTAATTGATATGTTTTTGAAAAGGGGATACCCAATGACATTTTTGAACCCTATCAGGGATGAGGTGGTTAGCAAGAGGTTGCAAAGGATTTAAGTTCCACTCATATGTAGAACTATTGGGGGGACTACAACATATTGGTAATAGGGATGTAATGGGTTCTAGAACTATTGAGCCTTTCATTGACATACCCAATTTAGGGGATGAGTTGAAAGACTATTCCAAAGCACGTGTATTAACTTTTTCTTTGGATGCTTGCAATATTACTAGGAAGCTGAAGAATAATTGGTTTATTATCTCTTCAAACCCCCAGTTGAGCAAAAGTTTAAGTGAACTTCCTATCATTGTGTACAGGAAGAATATTAGTTTTAAGGGTATGATGGAGAGGGGGAAGCAGTCTAATGACAGTGGTTGTGGTAGATCTGATGTAAAAGGTATGCAAAAATGTGGACATTGTAAAATGTGTCATCATGTGTTTACGGGTGTTGAAGTGGTTATGAATGGGTTTAACATCACATTAAATGGTATGTATAATTGTGACACCAGATTGATTTACATTGCCTGCTGTCAGATGTGTCCTGCCTTTTACATCAGGAAGACTATTAGAAAGGTAAAAGATAAGATATACGAACATATGAGGGACATTGATAAGGGCAAAGACACTAATGCATTATATAGAAATATTAGAGTGTCTGTCACATGTTTTTAAGTTTTGTGTTATTGAGCAACTTAAAAGGGATGTAAGGGGCAAGATTATAGAGGACCATTTGTTAGTAAGGGACCTATTATGACAGCTTACACTAAATGCCTTAATCTTTCCCAGTCTTAATGAAGCCTGTACTATTACTCCGGTTTTAAATCTTTAAAGTTTGGAATATTAACTGTTGCTATTATGTAAGCTTTAGTAAGTTGGATGTTTTTATTAGGACATTTATTAGAGTTTTGTTAGATTTTAGTAGTTAATATAAAAAACACCAACCGGGAGCAATGCAATGAAGGGCATGCAGTCTAGGATAAATCAGAATTTCTCCAACAGTAAAAATCACATCCAATAACGATATCCAAGCGGTGTATGAGACAAAAAGATTTAATTCAAGTGCACAAACAGGACAGTGGTGAGCGCTTTCGCATAATGCTTCATCAGACCAGTTTAACTGTTGATACAACAGGATTAAAATACTAAACTTTGCGGGAAAACATTCGAAATCCACTGTTCTTAAAGATATATACCTCCACATAAAAAACTTATCATTGCTATACAAACTGACCTAAAATCAATATTAACCATATATCTAAAAACATTTCAAGTATAGATGTATGAATATATATACACATGTTGGCACTGGAGAGTACCTTGTCAAATTATAACAAATCCATACATATATTACTCCAGGTCATGGACCAATATAAGTCCATTAAACATGTAATGCACCATCGAATATACTTCAAATATGCATATATCTTATAATAAAATTATATACACTCTACTATATATACATCTATTTAATATGTATTGCAATAAAATATACATTAAATATTAAAAACATAAATACATATAAGACATTTGACATTCAACATTAATATTGACTAATCTGGGGAAGTTTTAAAAATGAATTATATCTTAAGCCTCCTCATTTTCAAGTAAGGCTTGACTGGTACTTTCCCATTCAACCCTGGTGGCTTATCGGACCTGAGCTTAATGATCCAGTCACTTTCCTTAGATTCCGTAAGAGTGAACATATCCCCCTTCCTAAATGAGTCATGTAATTTTTCAACTATCCTAAATTTGAACATAAGGTCTGTGCCAGTCTCTACAGTATGTTTGGCCAACGCATTATGGAGGGTACCCTTCCTGATGTGATACATATGCTCACGCATTCTATCCCTAAGGCACCTGTTCGTTTTGCCAACATAGAATGCGGAGCATAAAGTGCATGTAGCCAGATACACCACATTAGTGGACATGCAGTTACCACTAGCTCTTGCTTTAAATTGACCGAACCCACTAGGATGGATAAAAATGGGCCTGGAGTCTATATAGGTACAAAAATTACAATGTTCGCAATGAAACGTACGGTTGACAACTCCCGGGTCACTATATGACTGAACCTTGGGATAGCATAATAAACTCTTGAGGTTCATTTTGTTCTTATAAACGAACCTGGGTTTGTCTCCAACTACATCCTTGATAGCTGGATCAACTGACAAGACATGCCAGTGTTTACTAATGACGTCTTTGATGTATCCTACGTCCCTGGTGTAATAAACAGGACAGGCAACTCCTCTGGGGCCACTACCCCCTCCTTGGTCATTGTTACCCAAGTCTACTGGTCTATTCGAGAAATAGGGTGCAGCTCTTCCCTTTCTCAGACTATCTATATCCAATGTACCTGTAGATAAATCTCTATCAGTATATCCTCTCTCTCTCAACATAGATGTGAGGCTACCTAACTCTGCAGCGAAACATGCATCACTAGGATTATACCTGGAAGCTCGCATAACCTGACCTCTCACTATGTTCTTATAAATGTAACCTGGATGCATGCTATGTCGATGTAGAAAGGAGTTTCTGTAACATGTTTTCCTATACAATCCAGTATTTATAATACCCCCTTCCAGTCTCTCTACAAAAATATCCAGGAAAGATATCCTGGTCTCCGATGACTCATAGGTAAACTTCAGGAAACTAGTAGTGTCATTCATTTCTTGAACGAACCTGTCTAATTCATCGACAGTTCCCCTCCACAAGAAAAACAGGTCGTCCACAAAACGCCTGTAGAAAGGGGCATACCTAGAATATGAACTGCTGGTAAACATGTGCCTGAACTCCCATTCAGCCATGACTAAGTTGGCGTAGCTATTGGCACAAGATGTGCCCATAGCTACGCCATCTTTCTGGAGAAACAATTTCTCTCCAAAACAAAAGACGTTGGACTCTAATATAACTTCTAAGAATGTCATAAGCAAATCAATCTCCATGCTATCAAGATCAGACACTCTCTTCAGGTAACTATCCACCATCTCAAGTCCTACAAGGTTAGGTATCATCGTAAATAACGACTGTACGTCCATTGTGACAAATATATACCTAACGTCCGTTGAATTTGAACCCAAAAACGTATATAGATCTAACAAAAATTGTTTCGTGTCACGTAGGACATATTGATTACTGTTGACAATGCCCCTCAACTTGTATTCAACATAAATGGAGAGTGGTTCCGTAGACCACCCTCTCCCAGCTACTATTGGCCTATAAGGTGGATTAAATAGATCCTTATGGATCTTGGGTAGGCCTTGGATAACTGGTATCAATGGGTGTACCACTTTTAAAAACTCAAACAACTTTTCATCAATTATGTCACTCTTAAAAAGATCTAATAACATACTGTTCACCCTTTCACAAATATTGGTGGCCTGTTCCATAAAGATGGAAATATAAAACTTCTGGTCACTCAACATGTTCAACATATCACTGTTATATCTTTCTATGTCTAATACAACCATGCCACCACCTTTATCTACAGGTCTCACAATAATATTAGGATTTCGGCGTAGATTACTGAGTGCTGTTTTCTGACAAAAGTTTAGATTAAAAAACTTCTTATCATGTTTCTCTTGTCCTTTGTATCTCATATTATATAAATCATCTTCAACAAGTTTACTATACGCTGCCAATAAGGGGGGAGTATGAGGCATATAAACACTAGGTTTCCTAATTGCCCCACTAAAACTGGAACCTTTAAATTCTAGTGCTAGAGTCAAATTACGAATATAGAGTTTGAAGTCTCTCAAAGTTTCTTCTAGACTACTAAAACTAGTAGGAATAAAGGATAGCCCTTTCGAGAGCACATCCATCTCAGCAGATGTCAAATCATGAGACGACAGATTAAAAACTAGTCCCTGTTCCTGGATCCCCACATTTTCTTCAGATTCAATGTTTGAGGGCGGTCCGGGGAAAATTTCCTCTTCTGTCGCCCTCTGCTCATTGAGCGATTCCTCCCTTCCCTCGAGAGGGAGCTGATAGGAAAAGGGTGTTTTGCATCAAACACCCTAACTACAGAGTCATTACCATCAGGGGATGAGGTAGTTGTTCTTTCTACCAAGTTCGTTGCAGGCCCTCTAGCCACACCCACTTTCTTCCTAACAGCAGGGCCCTCTACATTGGCCACAACTGAACTTGTACCTGGCGGAACGACAGTCGAACAACTCACATGAACTCCAGTTATATCTTTATTGGTCTGTATATCCCTTGATGTCTCAACTCTGTCTAAAGACCCAGCTGGCACCCTCTCAGTGTTGTTCAAATCACACTTGTCAGCAGTTGAATCTAAAGCTAAATTATTCAATGCCTGTTCACCAACAGTAGATACAGGATTTAATAAAGAAACAAACCCATCATTAATAAAATTATTGGTAACCTTATGAGCAGTCTCTCGATGTTGTGTTGTGACATTTGTGCCATTATTTACTCTGGGCCAAGTGAAAATATTGCCCATTTTAAAATCCATAGAGTCTCGTTGTAATTTAGTTCTTTTCTGATTATAGAGCCTTTTTTCATATTGGGTGACGTTATCAAGTAAAATGTGGCAACAATCGTTTACAGCCGAGGCTGGAAACTGAGAAAAAATAGAAGCTTTTTGTTGTTGTACTTCTAACCTTAATGTCTCTTCAATTGGTGCAAAAAACTGTTCATTAACCTCATATAATTGAGGCTTACCTCCAGATTCAGTTGCTGCCATTCGAAGAGAAGCTCTGGATACAAAGTGGCCGTCGTCGGCATTTTCAGGACCCTAAGGCCCCTTGGGACTAATTTCCTTTGTAGGCAAACATCGAAGTGTTGCCTTTGAGTCTGTAACCTTTTCAACTTGAATAAGCCCACCTCGAGTTTCTCCATGGCCAAACGCAAACCTTCTCTGTCATACTGTTCCTCAGTTCCTTCTGCATACAAACGATCATCACATTCAAACGCTTCAAGGGGATTTACGTCATGTCGCAAACAATCCGCAAAGCGGTCAACAGCTGGGCGTGAGATATCATTCGCCTGTGTCCCTTGTAGGACGTACGGAAGTTCAACAGGCTGGGGTAGCCCTTCCATCATGCCCCCAAGTGAATCAAAAAGCCACGAAGTAACAAAAACAAAAATGTCAACAGATTCACGTGGGGTTAATGCTCCTAGTATGTAGCACAGTACGATAATATAAAAAACACCAACCGGGAGCAATGCAATGAAGGGCATGCAGTCTAGGATAAATCAGAATTTCTCCAACAGTAAAAATCACATCCAATAACGATATCCAAGCGGTGTATGAGACGAAAAGATTTAATTCAAGTGCACAAACAGGACAGTGGTGAGCGCTTTCGCATAATGCTTCATCAGACCAGTTTAACTGCTGATACAACAGGATTAAAATACTAAACTTGGCGGGAAAACATTCAAAATCCACTGTTCTTAAAGATATATACCTCCACATAAAAAACTTATCATTGCTATACAAATTGACCTAAAATCAATATTAACCATATATCTAAAAACATTTCAAGTATAGATGTATGAATATATATACACATGTTGGCACTGGAGAGTACCTTGTCAAATTATAACAAATCCATACATATATTACTCCAGGTCATGGACCAATATAAGTCCATTAAACATGTAATGCACCATCGAATATACTTCAAATATGCATATATCTTATAATAAAATTATATACACCCTACTATATATACATCTATGTAATATGTATTGCAATAAAAAATACATTAAATATTAAAAACATAAATACATATAAGACATTTGACATTCAACATTAATATTGACTCATCTGGGGAAGTTTTAAAAATGAATTATATCTTAAGCCTCCTCATTTTTAAGTAAGGCTTGACTGGTACTTTCCCATTCAACCCTGGTGGCTTATCGGACCTGAGCTTAATGATCCAGTCACTTTCCTTAGATTCCGTAAGAGTGAACATATCCCCCTTCCTAAATGAGTCATGTAATTTTTCAACTATCCTAAATTTGAACATATGGTCTGTGCCAGTCTCTACAGTATGTTTGGCCAACGCATTATGGAGGGTACCCTTCCTGATGTGATACATATGCTCACGCATTCTATCCCTAAGGCACCTGTTTGTTTTGCCAACATAGAATGCGGAGCATAAAGTGCATGTAGCCAGATACACCACATTAGTGGACATGCAGTTACCACTAGCTCTTGCTTTAAATTGACCGAACCCACTAGGATGGATAAAAATGGGCCTGGAGTCTATATAGGTACAAAAATTGCAATGTTCGCAAGGAACCGTACGGTTGACAACTCCCGGGTCACTATATGACTGAACCTTGGGATAGCATAATAAACTCTTGAGGTTCATTTTGTTCTTATAAACGAACCTGGGTTTGTCTCCAACTACATCCTTGATAGCTGGATCAACTGACAAGACATGCCAGTGTTTACTAATGACGTCTTTGTTGTATCCTATGTCCCTGGTGTAATAAACAGGACAGGCAACTCCTCTGGGGCCACTACCCCCTCCTTGGTCATTGTTACCCAAGTCTACTGGTCTATTCGAGAAATAGGGTGCAGCTCTTCCCTTTCTCAGACTATCTATATCCAATGTACCTGTAGATAAATCTCTATCAGTATATCCTCTCTCTCTCAACATAGATGTGAGGCTACCTAACTCTGCAGCGAAACATGCATCACTAGGATTATACCTGGAGGCTCGCATAACCTGACCTCTCACTATGTTCTTATAAATGTAACCTGGATGCATGCTATGTCGATGTAGAAAGGAGTTTCTGTAACATGTTTTCCTATACAATCCAGTATTTATAATACCCCCTTCCAGTCTCTCTACAAAAATATCCAGGAAAGATATCCTGGTCTCCGATGACTCATAGGTAAACTTCAGGAAACTAGTAGTGTCGTTCATTTCTTGAACGAACCTGTCTAATTCATCGACAGTTCCCCTCCACAAGAAAAACAGGTCGTCCACAAAACGCCTGTAGAAAGGGGCATACCTAGAATATGAACTGCTGGTAAACATGTGCCTGAACTCCCATTCAGCCATGACTAAGTTGGCGTAGCTATTGGCACAAGATGACTCTGCATCAGCCTAGTTGCTCCTTTTGGTTTCATTAATATTAATTATTATTAAGATGGTGACTTGTGGTAACCTGTACCTTGAGTTGCTAAGTGGCAGAAATTAAATATGGATCTAAGTTTTAGTCATGTTAGACTTTTAATTGACTATTTTAAGCCAATGGAGGCTTTGCTGAATAATGCTATATACTGGTTACAACAAAAACTCCAGGACAGTTTTTAGCTTGATGCCAGCAGTGCTGTGCTGGAAGATATTGCTAATAATGTATCTTTCTATAAGACAAAATGTATGATGCAGAAAAAGAAAAAGCTGAATTGTGATTTGTCAGATTTTAGCTCTGGGAACATGTTCTCTTGGCTGAAAATGGTTACAACTGCTGCTCCCAGAGATGTGCATGATAATTTTGCAAGCTCTGAGACCACAAATAATATGGTTGATCAAGTGGCTGAGGCTAATGTGTCTGCAAATACTTCAAACATTATTATTGCTATGGCCAATACAGCTAGTGGTAATGCTTTGCAATTGGGTACTGATGTTCGAAGGAAGACATCAGCACCTCCTTCGCTGAATGCCCAGTCAGTTATTCCTTCTCTGCCCCTACCAATAATAGACAGTCCTGCAATTTAACATTCACAGAGTTGTGGGAAGAAATGGCACAGACCATTAATCAAGCAGTTTGTGTGCCCCACGATCAAATGGATGTGGTACCAGGCAAAAACTCTCGATTAAGCTGACTGCACAACAGATACAGTATCACTCTTGGAGAAAGGACTATCGCTTATACTATGGCACAGTGGGATACCTCATCAGTTCTGAAAGGGAATCCCTTTTCTCATCATATTGGTTATTATAAGCATTTTGTGGATGGCATTTTTCTTTTATGGCTAGGCCACCGACGAGTTAACCTTGTTCTTGAATTATCTCAGTTCCTCCACTACATTCCTACACTTTACCATTAGAGCTTCCAGACAAGAAATAGGTTTGGAATAATTGAAAAAGCTGACAAAAATAACAGATGAGTAAACTGGGAAGAACTGATTGAATATAAGGGACTGATGTGGCAAGTAGGTGTTCCCCGGGACTTAAAAGCCACATAACATTAAATAGCATAATAAAATTGAGGGCAGCAAGACTCTGAATATGTCTCAGGAACAGATAGTGAATGATTGACTTAAATGTTCTTCTTTACATTTTATATATATTTTTTTACATTTTTATGTCATTTACACATTTATAAAATACGTTTTATGTATATAATTTTTATTAGTTACAATGATCGTATTAAATGTGATGATGTATATGATCATAGGGACTATAAACTGTTATAAACGGTGGTGTTATTGAAAGTATTTGTTCTGATGAAGTCTTGCAATATTTGATATGAAAGGGATTAGCTTTGTAAGTTGTATAATAAGTTTGCTGTGAGACTGGTGTTTGGCATTTGAGTATTGTTTGATAAGTCAATATCCCAAAGGGGGTAGTACACTCAATAATTGGCCTAACAAATGTTGAATATAAGGGAACAATGACCTCTTCAGAGATGGATGATAACCCCTTGGTACTTAGCTGTGCTAAATAGAAGGATTTTCTGACTGCTGTTGCCATGTGCTAACTGAGAGGGAGGGAGTTTTCAAACCATGATTCAAGGTCCCCATTAGCATTTTCATTTTTAAGTGGAGTGTTGTCTATACTGTATGCTGAGGGGAGGGGTTGTCTACCATGTATGATAATATTGCACTTTTTGCCATTTAATTTGAGACTATTTTCAGTACACTGGTTATTTATATATGTATGTTCTTGATGAAGGGTTAGTGTATCAGAAGTGGGCTTGAAAACAACTACCAGGCATCTGCATACTTGGCTAGCCAGAAGTCTTGTTTTCTAATGATGACTTCAGAAAAGTAAATGCTAAAAAGAAGGGGTCCCAACACTGAGCCTTGGGGGACACCACTAGTTACTTTCATACTATTTGATGAGGCACCTGCCTCTCATACTGTGTGTGCTCTGTATTTTAGCCAGTTTGCTAGCCATATTACTACATAAGGATCTAATTTTAAGCTGTTAAGCTTACTTGCAATGCCAACATGGTATATTATGTCAGATGCTATGGTCAGTACAAGATATGCTATGTGATCAATATGAACACTGTCGACAGTCTATGTAACCCACTTGAAGATGTTAACCAAATTTGTTAGGTAGGATCTTCCCTTCACAGAGCCAAACTGCTGTGGGTCAAATCTAAATAGATTTTTGAAGGTGTATATTACATTATCGAAAAGCTGTAATATTAAATGGCTTTTCATCGACCCGTAAAATATGAACTCTCATAATAGCAAAAACCTGAATGAGTGAATTCTTTCCCTGGGAAAGAAATTGCTAGCCCTACCATGAACTACACACTACTTTAATCCATAAGAAGGCAACCAGGAGAACTCACACTGCACTTTATTGAAAGATGAAACCAACAGTAAAATAGTTGAGCACTTTCATCCACTATAGGACTTCATCAGAACTACTGCAAAACTTAAAACAAACTGCTTTTAAAGCCACTGAATACATCACATAACCGTAAATTCACAATTCACAATTAAAGAGCCCCTGACCCTCCAAAATATTTTTTTCCTTTTCTCATATGATAATATGCATACATGCAAAACGTTAACTACTAAAATCTAAAAAAACTCTAATAAATGCCCTAATAAAAACATCCAACTTACTAAAGCATTACATGATAGCAACAGTTAACATTCCAAACTTTTAAGATTTAAAACCGGAGTAATAGTGTAGGCTTCATTAAGACCGGGAAAGTTAAGGCATTTAATGCAAGTTGCCATAATAGCTCTCTTACTAATAAATGGTCCTCTATAATATTGCCCCTTACATCCCTTTTAAGTTGCTCAATAACACAAAACTTAAAACATGTGACAGACACTCTCTAATATGTCTGTATAATGAATTGGTGTCTTTGCCCTTACCAATGTCGCTCATATGTTCCTATGTCCTGTCTTTTACCTTTCTAATAGTCTTCCCGATGTAAAAGGCAAGAAACATCTGACAGCAGGCAATGTAAATCACCCAACTGGTGTCACAATTACACCTACCATTTAATGTGATGTTAAACCCAGTCACAACCACTTCAACACCCGTAAATACATGATGACACATTTTACAATGTCCACATTTTTGCATACCTTTTACATCAGATCTACCACAACCACTGTCATTAGACTGCTCCCCCCTCTCCATCATACCCTTAAAACTAATATTCTTCCTGTACACAATGATAGGAAACTCACTCAAAAATTTGTTCAACTGGGGGTTTGAAGAGATAATAAACCAATTATTCTTCAGCTTCCTAGTAATATTGCAAGCATCCAAAGAAAAAGTTAATACACATGCTTTGGAATAGTCTTTCAACTCATCCCCCAAACTGGGTATGTCAATGAAAGGCTCAATAGTTCTGGAACCTGGTACATCCTTATTACCAAAATGTTGTAGTCCCTCAGTAGTTCAGTAGTTCCACATATGAGTAGAATGTAAATCCTTTGCAACCTCTTGGTAACCATCTCATCCCTGACAGGGTTCAAAAATGCCCTAGGGTATCCCCTTTTCAAAAACATATCAATTAATTTATTACAGTCCATTAAGAAGACACACTGTGCCTATGGATGAAACCTATCATAATGAAGGTAGCTATTGGAAAAAGTGGGTTTTCAATACAAATTAGATTTAAAACACCCACCATCTACATCCTTATATATAGTCACATCAAAATATACTATTTCTTCCGTACTGAAGGTGAGAACAAATTTAAGGAAAGTAGTAGCTGAATTTATATAATCAATAAATTCATTCAATTTATCAATATCCCCTTTCCAAATTATAAAAACATCATCCAAAAAATGTGCTGTAAAAGGAGAAAAACTCACAATAAACAGAACTGAAAATAAATAATTTGTCTGAGTTTAATGAGACTGGTTCTAGTAGTTTGGGCTTACCCCTTACACAAAGGACACCTAATGTTAGCAATGTGAGTGCACACAGTCAGTTATCTGTTTCTTCAAACAAGTTTGACTTTCAAGCATGGAAGACTAATCAGTTTGATATGCGGAGCCCTTGCATCAATTCTAACAATGTTATGAACAACAATGGGACCCTAAATGAACAGCTTAAATTTTTTAGTGTCAAACTGGGGCAGTTCAAAAGGCTCCAGTTAGACAATGTTTTCCTACGCGAGTGTCTCCAGAATCATTTTGTGCCTAAAGGACTTAGATTCTGGAAATACACTAATGGGGAGGTCACGGACTTGGGGTTTTACAGTTCAGTGACTGAGCTATTGAATAATGCAGGCTGTGAGTTGGTAAGTCTGATTACCAAATACAATGATAAACCACCAAGAATCTTTCAGGCGAATTGGACAGCCTCAATACGAGTATTACGCAGGACTTGTTATTCTATAGCTATAAAATGAATTATGATAACATTTTTAACTAAGTGGATTGGGATTGTGAAAAGAATGTTGAAAGGAAAAAGAAAAAAATTCAGAGAACTGCTAATGCTTACAGGAGTGGATGTGCTTATCCAGAACTGGCTAATAGTGATGTGAGACATCAGCAAAGGGTGCAGGTCAACCACTTATGGAGTGAAGAGGGTGTTTCAATAAGGGGAAGTTCTGCTCCAGTTCTTGTTAATGATAACAATGAAGTGGCTGTTTCTAGTGAAGTAAGGCGCTCTGAAAGAATCCGTGCACAAACTCGTGGTTATGGTGAGAATGCAGAGAACACTAAGGATTTTTATCAGCATCAGGGAGCGAAACCCAAAAAGTACAACAACAGGAAATACAATTCGAGATTGAAGCGGTGAGCAGCGTGGTCGAATTTGAACAACAGTTTGCAAGTCATGATTTTGCAACAGTTAAAAATGTACTGAATTATGATAGGGATTTCACTATTTTTAATTTTCCAACAAAGAATTAACTGAAGCACACACTAATCTGTTGTCTAAAGGCTTCAGTTTTGTAACAGCTACTAGGGCTTGTCTGGGTCAATCATTACTTGACTTAAAACTGTATATTCGCAAACTGAGTTTGAAAGTTTGGTTCTGGGGCAGTTCATCCAATGGTATGAGTGGGAATGCCCTAAAAAGAGCTAGTACCTTCAATCCACCAGTTCATGGAGCCCTTTAGATGTATGAACAAATGTGTGATAGGGATATTCATAACACTGTGAAACATCTTAAGAATGAACAGTTTAATTTAACTTTTAATGAAAGAAAATTGTTATATGACATGGTGGATGATAAGACAATTCGTATCATGAAACCTGACAAGGGGGGTGGGGTTGTCGTTATGGATTACGTGGATTACAACAATAGGATGGAATTATTGTTGCTTAGTGATACATATGTAATTTCTTCTAAAAATGAATTGAATATTGCTGACTTTAAACTTGATGTAAGCTTGTATGACGTTATTCCAAGGGCAAATTACTGTGGAAGAATATGAATTTTTGTACAAGTACCTGGTTATGGCTGGGATATTTGGGATACCCAAGATCCATAAAGACATTAATAACCCACCCCTGAGGCCAATTGTAGATGATACTAGATCTAAGACGTACTATATGGCTAAATACATTGACCAGGGATTAAATTCTTCAGTTGGGGATCTTCCACAGATTTGTATGGACTCCTGGGTTTTCTTAGTTAAATTATCTGAGGTGGCATTTGATGCAAATTGTTTCTTTGTCACAATTGATGTGTGCAATCTATATTCCTTTATTCCACAGGACAAAGGTTTGCAGTGGTTTGAAGACATCTTAGGTGAATTACACATGTTGGACCAGGAGACGGTCAATGTCTTAGTCATGTTAATGGACATGGTTTTATCTAATACTTTTTTATATTTTAAAGGTCAATATTATAGGCAGGATAAAGGTGTAGCTACGGGGGCAGTGTGTGCCCCCAGTTTTGCTAACCTAGTTTTATCATAGTGGAAGAAACATTTTATTTTCAACTCTGTTTATTGTGAGTTTTCCTCCTTTTACACCCATTTTTTTGGATGATGTTTTTATAATTTGGAAAGAGGATATTGATGAATTGAATGAATTTATTGATTATATAAATTCAACCAATGCTTTCCTTAAATTTGTTCACACCTTCAGTATGGAAGAAATAGTATATCTGGATGTGACTATGTATAAGGATGTCGATGGTGTGTGTTTAAAATCTAATTTGTATCAAAAACCCACTTTTTCCAATAGCTACCTTCATTATGATAGGTTTCATCCATGGGCACAGAAGAAATCTGTGGTCAAAGGCCAATTAGTTTGGTTGGCCAGGATGGTTTCAGATGATCGTGTTTTCTTAATGGAGTGTAACAAATTAATTGATATGTTTTTGAAAAGGGGATACCCAATGACATTTTTGAACCCTATCAGGGATGAGGTGGTTAGCAAGAGGTTGCAAAGGATTTAAGTTCCACTCATATGTAGAACTATTGGGGGGACTACAACATATTGGTAATAGGGATGTAATGGGTTCTAGAACTATTGAGCCTTTCATTGACATACCCAGTTTAGGGGATGAGTTGAAAGACTATTCCAAAGCACGTGTATTAACTTTTTCTTTGGATGCTTGCAATATTACTAAGAAGCTGAAGAATAATTGGTTTATTATCTCTTCAAACCCCCAGTTGAACAAAATTTTAAGTGAACTTCCTATCATTGTGTACAGGAAGAATATTAGTTTTAAGGGTATGATGGAGAGGGGGAAGCAGTCTAATGACAGTGGTTGTGGTAGATCTGATGTAAAAGGTATGCAAAAATGTGGACATTGTAAAATGTGTCATCATGTGTTTACGGGTGTTGAAGTGGTTGTGAATGGGTTTAACATCGCATTAAATGGTAAGTATAATTGTGACACCAGATGGGTGATTTACATTGCCTGCTGTCAGATGTGTCCTGCCTTTTACATCAGGAAGACTATTAGAAAGGTAAAAGATAAGATATACGAACATATGAGGGACATTGATAAGGGCAAAGACACCAATGCATTATATAGAAATATTAGAGAGTGTCTGTCACATGTTTTTAAGTTTTGTGTTATTGAGCAACTTAAAAGGGATGTAAGGGGCAAGATTATAGAGGACCATTTGTTAGTAAGGGACCTATTATGGCAGCTTACACTAAATGCCTTAATCTTTCCCAGTCTTAATGAAGCCTGCACTATTACTCCGGTTTTAAATCTTTAAAGTTTGGAATATTAACTGTTGCTATTATGTAAGCTTTAGTAAGTTGGATGTTTTTATTAGGACATTTATTAGAGTTTTGTTAGATTTTAGTAGTTAGTTTAAGTTTTGCATGTATGCATATTATCATATGAGAAAAGGAAAGATTTATTTTGGAGGGTCAGGGTCTCTTTAATTGTGAATTGTGAATTTACGGTCATGTGATGTATTCAGTGGTTTTAAAAGTGGTTTGTTTTAAGTTTTGCAGTAGTTCTGATGAAGTCCCATAGTGGATGAAACCACTCAACTATTCTACTGCTAGTTTCATCTTTCAATAAAGTGCAATGTGAGTTCACCTGGTTGCCTTTTTTTGGATTACTGATTTAGTTCATGAAGTGGATTATTACACACTACTTTAAACATAAAAAAGTGGGGGGCTTCACCCCCCACTCCCCCCTATGTGTGGGACTGTGCCCCCCACACCCCCCTTACTAAATATACCAACTCTGAGATCGCACTACAGAGGGGAAAAGGGCAAATTTACAAGGATGGCCATGCAGTTTCTTTCCCAGGGAAAGAATTCACTCATTCGGGTGTTTGCTATTATGAGGCTTTCACTTTTACGGGTTGATGAAAAGCCGTTCGATATTACTGCTTTTCGATAACGTAATATACACCCAAGTTTTGATACAGTGGTTATTAAGGTCAGTTATAATACTTTCCATGGTTTTACAGATGAGACTTGTCAAGATGATGGTTCTATAATTTCCAGTGTCAGTGGTTGGTTCTCCATTGTGAAGTGGCATCACACTGTGATGCGCCAAACTTCTAGGCCAAAATCTGTAGGTAAATTTTGGTTAAACAGTTTAAGGAGTGTCTGTGTCAGGGCATGCATAGTGCCATACCTCTCAACCTCATAGAGCTGGAAATCTGGACAAAGCCATAAATAGTGGGGAGACAAAGTCCCCAAAATAGGGACACTTTTTAAATATTTCTCTTACGAGCTTAGAAAGTTGAAAAAATAACAGGTTTTGCATTAGCATGAATTTTCTTAATGGTACGAAGTCTGAAACTCAAATGCCTGCCATTATTTTCTGACTTCAACACTCTACAATTTGCTAGAAAACCACGATTTTAAGAGAAACAGACCAAAAATATGAAGCAAAAATCCATATATTCTGTGAAAATCTGTACAAAAATGGCTTATACAGACAAATGATTGGAGCCAAGGCTACAGACATAAACTAAATGCAAACAAATACATTATCATCCCTTTCAGCAAAGAGGAAGTCCCTGCAAATTACAGTATTAACAGTACACACCCCTTAGCTTAAACCCTGTAGTAAGAGATTTGGGAACACAAGTTGATAGCAACCTTAACTTCGATCACCATGTGTCCAGAGTGGTAAGGAAGGCTTCTATGTTACACATCTCATAAGCAGGGGCATCATATCCAGAGCTAAGGATATTACAACTCCTGTGTACTCATCCTTCATCAGACTACTAATAGAGTACAATGCTCCCTTCTGTATGTACCTCACCAGACACCTGCATTATCTGGAGAGACCTCAGAGGTTTCTCACCAAGAAAATTCAGGGCCTTCAACACATCACATGACCTACATGGACAGACTGAATGCCCTGTCACTGTACTCTGTATCTTATAGGCTGTTGAGAGGCAACTTGTGCCTGACCTACAGAGCAGCCTCAGACCCTGCCCTAATGGAAATCCTGCACATGTGCAAGTCAAATGGGACAAGATTCACTCGCTCTAGGGATCTTAACCTAGCTTGCAACATTAACAGGACATGATTGTCACTCCTCTGAAAAAAAAAACCCTAATTCATGTAAAACAGAGCTCCTCAATTACCCTATTTAAGTGTAACTGGATGGGAGACCATAAATTTACCATGGGGTGTCACCTATGTCCCTCTTGGATAAGGGCAGTCAGTACTGATCACAAACTCAAGCTGCAAATATAGACCATACAATTTGGTCAATAAGGGAACAAGGGCATAACAAGGGTAGGCTTATAAAGGCCTTAGCGCCAATAGTCTAGTCACCTATGAACTTATGAGAGGTATACGATAGTGCTGTTTATTGAACAACCAGGTTTATCATCAGTTCCCATGGAAGAAGTTTTGTTGATCTTACAAAGCACCTTCAGTACATGTTCCTTTGTGATGACGGGGTTTCAAAGATTTACGGATATGTGGACTTTGGAAGGAGGTCACTGGGGTAACATTTTACATTGAATTTGCTTGCTTGTGTATTGACCATGTCTTCTGATCCAAAAAGGTGGTTCCCATTTGAATAAGTCCAGAGCATTGCTGATTGTTGTTCCGTAGTTTCCTAACATAGCTGAAGAAAGTTTTATAATTGTCCTTAGCTTTATATACTGCGCAGTAGGTGCATGTGTGTGTTTGCCTTCTGTGAAGGTTGGGCGCCAGGCTGGCAACTCGAGACCATAAAAACTCCACTGCCAATCAATCTACGGACCGGTGATCCACTATGGTGACCCCTAATGGGAGAAACCGAAAGACTAACCTATGTCTATGGGCTGCTTTAGTAGCGTTAATAGTATTTTTCAGGGTTTTGGTAATGTTCTGATAATATTCTTGATATGAGGAGTTTTGGAGTATGGATTTTGTTTTTATTCTATTTTAAAGTTTATTTATGTGGGAAGACCAGCAAGGAGATTTTGATTTTATTTATTGCTTTTTTAAATGTCCTAATATAGTTTGTTTTCGTTGGGACTGCTAGCTCTGTGCATTTATCTAAATGGGTGTAGAACTCCTTCATGGTGCTATGTCATCAACAGAGCTGATGCTGTCATGAGTGAATTTTAGCCTTATCATAGAATCTGATGAGTACATTTGAAATCCTTGAATTCCAAAATATTACATGGAGGGTTTGGAGATTTTAAAGGTGAAAGTCACTTATTTATGGTCTGACTTAAACAGGGAAGGATATATCTTGGAAGCAGTGCATGCAGAAGCTATATTTGAAAGGAACAGTTTGAGAACATTATGTCTTCTGTTAACTGTTGTTAACTAACTGATCCAGGGAGCTTTTGTTTATTATATCTAAGAACCTTTGGGCAATCCTTACATTGGAGGAATAAGTACACCAGCTTAATTAAGGGTAGTCAAAGTAAATCAGTATAATGGAGTTCTTCTTTATAGGGAGCTCATCAAATACATTTAGGATTTCTACATGATTATCAGGGAACATAGTAGGTGTCCTGTAACAGGCTATAAGCTGATGCTTTGTCCTATTTAGGGTGATAGGGAGCTCCATTTATGGGTCTCTAGGAATCTGCTTGGAGGTGATATAGTCCTTAACAAATATGGAGATGCCATTACAGTTGCCAATGGGCCTGAAGGCATGGTAGGTGCAAATCCCAGTTATGGAAGGAGCGCTTTCTTTACATTTAAACCACACCTTACTAATTATACAAATTTGGACGTGTACTAGATACAGGAGAGTCCCAAGAAAGGGCAGTTTTTTTTAGACTTCTGATACTGAGCAGAGCCACCTTATTATGATCCACCTGGGGTTTGATATGTTTCATTTAGGGCAAACAGGTTAGTGTTTAAGTAGTTCTGAAAATAATTGTCATCATTCTTTTTATGTAAGGAAATTAAGGATTATTACTGCATCTAATACTAATATCATTAAGTGGGACTGATAGTAAATAGTGTAGAAAGCAAGTCCATCAGAAAAAAAAGAAAAATTAAATAAAATGCCACTATGTTATCCAGACACACCCAAGCACTACAGCTCCATCTGATATATGTTGCATTGCACCAAGTCAGTCGATGATATAAAGAACAAGTAAATTATCATATACCTATTATCATATCATATATACATCAATAATACTGCTAACATAGAACTGATTATGCAATAGTTACACTGTTTCAAATCCTTATAAACTAGCATTGTTTACTCCTAATTTTGTACTACTGTGTTAACAGGGATTTAAAACAGAATTCTACAGTGCTGTAATACATACCTCTCAACCTCTCAGTGCAAGAAATCTGGACAAAGCCAGAAATAATGGTGGGACAAAGAACCAAAATTAGGTACAGATTTTAAATATTGCTCCTATAAACTTACAAAGTTGCTAGAATAACAGGTTTTGCATTATTATGTATTTTATGAAGGATAAGAAGTCCGAAACTCAAACGTCTGTCATTATTTAGTACTATTTAATGACTTCAATCTTCAATGAATTGCCAGAAAATCATCAATTTTATAAGGAGCAGACCAAACCTATGAGGCAAAACTCTGGACATTCTATGAAAATCTGGACAGTTGAGAGGTATGCTGTAATATCATCCATCTGACTGCCCTTAGCTACAGCTGGGGGTTGCTTGATTGGTTGATAACTTAAGTTAACTGTTGGCATTCTATACAGCCCACCTCTAGTTTCCACTGTGGACATCTGCAGCTTGTTTATCTCCCTTTGCCACCGGATCAGAAGGTAGAACATTGTTATCCCAGGTGATTTTAACCTCCATTGGGATCAGATATTCTGTGCAATATTGCTCACTCATAACAGGTCTCAGAACCTACCAGATCAAACCCAAATACCACCATGCACTCTGTTCTTGTCTGGATCCTTACAGACTTCCTGCTATACTCATCTGCCACAGATGTCTATCCCATGCCTTTTTCAGTGAGCATTGCACCATAACCATTTTTTCTTAGGAATAGTTGATAAGGTCACTGTTTCCACGGTCATCTATAGAGCTCTCAAGAAGAGCAATTAACTTTCTCTCTTATATGAGATGGCAAGAACTGACAGGTCCCATGGTACATAACAAATGGCTGGAATAAAGCTGTAGTGCTATATGAACAAGCCAGCTGCACTAGCATATAAGGATAGAGCCTTGAGTATGACCAAGGCAACCTAAATGCAATTAGTATCTGAGACACCTACTGGATCTGACTGGGGAAGGAGTAGCGTGAAGGGGCAGAGCTTGATGGCCTCTCTGTGGGGGATGGGTGAGGCACATATCCAAAGCACACAAAGTGCATGGGTGTTCCTCACAGAAACCAGAAAAACTGTACATGATGTATCTATTTCAGGAAATGGGATGATCTTCAAGCTTACATCACTCATGGATATGAATGAATGCTCTATTTTATGACCATAGCATGTTCTTCAGGGAGGATGCTCATGGGACATGCGTGGGATGTTAGGGCTCTAAAGAAAAAATCCTGATTCTTGCATGGGTGATGGCACTGCTTGTGATTCACTCTCTCCTTGTGTGTAGGAGAACACATTGGTAATAGAGCTGTTGCCCCAGGTGGGAGGAGGGGAACAAACAGGCCAATTAAGCATTGAGCAGCCAGGGGAGATACAGGAGGCTTGATGGTGAAAGACAGTGGATCTAGAGCAAACAAAAAGAAATCTTGTAAAATCCTTTTGGCACTTTCAAATGTGTTTTTCACCATGATCACTTGGTAAATATAAAATAAAGCATAATCTGGCACCACTGCTAACAGTTAACATCTGAGGCAAGAAAAGCCCTTAAAACCAAAAACCGTGACAAAAAACTTTGCAAATTTGTAATTAAATTCAGTTTGGTGACATTCTGCACAGCCAGAAATCTGCACAAAAAAGTGTTATGAAAAACTAAAGGTGATTATTTAAAATTGGCAGACCTGAATACTTGGAAATCTTAAAGCATTATGGAGTTAAGTTAACTTACTTGGCAGAACTAAATCAATCACATGAAGATCAGGTCATGACCCCACTAAGACATTGCCTGCTTATTTGCTTAAAATTTAAAAAAAAACAAACAAGTTGCCTCCTTGTCTCACAAATAACATACCAGATCCTATTGCCTGTCTAAAGTGCCTTAGTCTTACCTTCCACATCAGACCTGTAGTCACCGAAGAGGCAAACAGCTGCTTAAGGACAACGTCAAATTATTGGTAAACTGAATCTGACATTTTCACCCCAAAGTTCTTTACGGTTTGTGATACATTCATAGCCAAGTCTGTCTATCACATCATTAACTTACCCCTGTCTGTGGATGGGGGTGACTATTCATAGAGGTGCTGTAGGAGTGGAATACAACTCAACATGCATTGGGTGGATGATCCCAAAGCTGTTAGGACAGTCTGCAGTACTCCCCCTTCCAAAACAAGCCCCTCTCACCCAAAGATGGTCACTTCACAATGCCCTCTCTCTTTATACATACATATATATATATATATATATATATATATATATATATAAAATATATATGGGTTACCCTTAGTATGTCGAAAGGCCACTACATCGAATTCCACTTCACGAACATGGCAGAACATAGACAAATGAAGAGTCGAAGTTTCCCGCACAGTAAGTTACCATTTGGCCATCCACCTGAATTTTGCCCCGTACCCCCACGGCAGTGCATTCTCGGAGCTGGAATATTAGGTTGGGGGGTGTGGGAGGCATAGCCCCCCACATTTGTGTAGTCGGTTTAATGGCAGTTTTTCAGTTTTGGATGGCCAAATGGTAACTTACCGTGCAGGAAACTTCGGCTCTTCATTTGTCTATATTCTTCCATATCGTTGAAGTGGAATTCAATGTAGTGGGCTGTTGACGTACTAAAGGTAACTCACGGGCCTTAGGGTTAGGGCACGGGTCATAGTAAGGGGATAGCTTTACTAACTATCCCCTTACCCTAACCCATGCCCTAAACCTAAGGTCCGTGGCTATCACACCATTGTGGAGGGCATAGCTTGTTTTTTATGTCCTCCACTGTGCTGCGGTGTTTTCGGTGAAGTGCACTTACGCAAAAGTTCACTTTCGTTAAAGTGAACTTTCACAGAAGTGAGGCTTCCTATCACAAGTTCAAAGTAGTGAACTTTTGTTCTTGTAATAGGAATCCATATATATATATATATATATATATATATATATATATATATATATATTTTTTTTTCTTTTTTCTGTTGCATCCAAAACCTCAGATAGAGCATTTCTTCACAGTTGTCTACATACTTAAGCTCCTACGGTCTCCTTTGACAAGCAACAGCCTAACTTTAGGAAGTGATGCTGAACCCTCACTGTCATACTCTCATTTACAAAGGGCATTCTTCAGAATAGTGATTAGAGCACACTAACTAGCATCGGTTTTATTGGCCTCTCCAAAACATTTCACTCAGGCCAGTACCAAGACCATAATGCCCTCCTCCAGAGTATGGTTAATGGGGAACTACCCAGCATCAGCTTTTATTGATTTGTCTACAGCATTTGATTCGGTCCCGCACATTAACATTTTATGAAACTGTCCTTTTATGGTGATTCTCTAGCCTCTCTTGAATGAATGAAAAACTATATTTAGTCCTTCTGCTCCACCATACTAATGCATGCTACACCTATCCCTAAACCTGTCACTGCCCCTAACCCCATCCCAACACTTTAACTTAGAAAAAAACCCTTTCCATAGTATTACCATTATGTAAGACACTCAGACATACACCACACACATCAACACTCACAACACTACATCTCTTACTGTAATTCTAACCAGCAAATGCACACTCATACTCATTTCTCTAATGCTGACACTTTCAAAATAACTGAAACCCCAAAGCCTTCTTTAATCATGCTAGAAACCTCATAAACAATGCCCAGCACTGTCCACAGCTAATAGTAAATATCACGTACTCAGACCCAGAAGACATAGCCAATCTACTAGTGGATACATTTACCTCAAAGTTCACCCCCCTCTTTGCCTCTACATTCCCTGATCACATACTGGCATCCACAACCTTCCCACATATCTCCCAAGAACAAGTCCACAATGTACTATCCAAGGCCAAGAACAATACTTCTGTGTGGCCAAATAACATTTCAAGAAGCCTACTGGTCAGCCTGAAACATGACCTGTAAACCCCCTGCAGAGGTTATTCAATATCAGCCCTTCAAAGAGACCCATACGTCTGACCAGCCTCATGTATAAGGTTACGGAAAAGATAATTATGGCATTAATTAATAAGGACATAGGCAACCTGCAAACTTTCGACAAAAGAAAATGCAGGTTTGTTAAGGGTAGATCCTGCCTACTTAACCTGGTCAGTTTCTTTGAGAAGGTTATTGAAGCTATAGACAAGGGAAAATTGATACATAGCACATATCTAGACCTCACAATGGCATTCAACACCATTCAACACCCAGGCAGAGTTGATAAACTCACCCAGATAAATGTAAATCCCTATGTAACTCATTGGATAGCAAAGTGTCTCACTAATATAACTCAGCAAATTAGGGTGAGTGTCTCTATCTCCTCCAAAAGACTTATCACTAACAGTGTACCCCAGGGCTCATTCCTCAGGCCATTCCTCTTTGGCATTTACTTCTTGGAGATCAAAGCTAATGTTTATAGCTGACCAAGTTTGCAGATAACAGTAAACTTGCTTCCATAATAAAGTCTCCAGAAGACATCAAGATCCTCCAAGAGGGCCATCCCAAACAAATAGCTGGTGTCAAAAACATGACCTAAAACTAAATGACAACAATGATAAATAGTATCCTTCAGCAAGCATGATGTCCCATGCAACTGTTACATTGGCAATACACCCATGAAAATTGATCCAATAGTTAGGGACCTGGGAACCTATGTAGACAATGAGCTGTCCTTCGAACACCATGTAGCCACTGATGTAAGAAAGTTCTTTTTCATTGTGCAGCTTATTTGTAAAGGTATGGTGTCTAGGTGCAGGCACGGTGATTATTTCACAGTATTTGTCACTTATTGTGCCAGTCATTGGGTATAATTCCCCCTTAGGTATGCACAACACTTGACACAACTTGAGTGACCACAGTGCTTTCTCACCAAGAAAATCAAGGGCCTAATACAATTCCAGTCTCACATAGACCTACCACGACAGCAAACCAAACACATAATCACACAAAAACATACCCGGAGGCTCTAAATAAAGATCTGCCTAAGCAGCAGAGACCTCCAAAGCAGACACCCAAGCAACCGCTACCCCAAAACAAAACACGTGCAACACATATCTCACAAAGCCAGTGTGCCGAACAGTCACAGCCCTTAAGACTAAACAACACACCTGATACACTTGTAATAGGTGACTCTATCGTCAGGCACACTGACGTCCCGCTCACCAGGCTGAACAAGGAGAGGGTCACGGTGAGCAGCCTGTCAGGCGCTAGGATCCGCCACATAACACAGTGAACTCAGGTCACTCCAAGGCAAGTACAAATATGACTCAGTCATTGTCCATGCTGGTATGAATGACCTGAGACGTACCTCCCTGGACTACATGAAAAGAGACATAAAGGAGCTCTCTGAGCATGTAGCCCAGGCCGGTATGACCCTGACCTTGAGTAGCATCTTACCCTCACCAAGAATGATGCCACAATATGAAGACAAGATGATCAATTTCAACAATTGGCTTAAGTACTGGTGTCATTCAAAGGGGATCCAATGCCTGTCAGCTTGGGATGATATGCTCGACAAGCCACGATGCTTCGCTAGGGACGGCTTGCACCTGTCACCCCTGGGCTTTTGGATATTGGCAAAGGCTCTTGCTACCCCATAGTGCCTTTTTTAGGCAAGGCTCAAAAGACAAACCCACCTCCATAGGTATCACAAGGGATACGAAACTAAGAGTAATGCTACTCAATGCCAGAAGTCTAAACCTCAAGATGCAAGCACTCGAAACTCTCCTTAGCATGGAGAACATCGATATCTGTGCAGTAACAGAAACCTGGTTCAGGGCTGCCGAGAGCACCCCAGCACTACCAGGTTATACCTCATACCATGCTTTTCGGACCCAAAACTTGGACCGAACCACAAAAGGAGGCGGAGTATCGATATTCATCAAAGATACCCACACCTCCAGGTTGATGGCAAAGCACGAAGCATCAGAGACTATCCATGTGCAACTAACAGTGGGTAAAACTGCCTTCCAGTTTATAGCCTGCTACAGACCACCCTCCCAAACTCAGGAACCCCACTTGGCCTTTCTGAGAACACTGGAAAATATGAAGGTCTCTCCAAACACCATTATATTGGGCGACTTCACCCAAACATAGACTGGGAGCATTACTCTAGCTCCAACACCCTAGCCCAAAGGTTCCTAGAATTTATAAACTCAAATGCTATGGAACAACTTGTTACCACTCCCACAAGAGGGGAAAACATACTGGACCTGATCATCACCAACATGGGGACTCTATGCTCCAGACCAGAAGTGTATCCCTCACTGGTAAGATCAGACCATAAACTAATCTCACTGGATATTCACATCCCGACCCCACCCCCTGCCCAGAAAACCACAGTGAAAAACTTCTCTAAAGCAAATTTCACACTCCTCAAAACCGAGGTGGAATCCTTCAAAGACCCCGGGCCTGTGGAAAATACGGCCCGGACCACAGAATCCTTTATAAACGCATTCTATGAACACCTTCAGGAATGCATGGATCATGCGATCCCAAATAAAACCAAGACCCAATCCTCCAAAGGCAGACGTCGTGTCTGGTGGACCCCAGCCATAAACAAACTATACAATAGAAGGAGGAAGCTACTAAATGATAGAGCAAAATCCCAAAAAGGGAAGGCATCACTGATCAGTATTAGCAAAAAACTACGGGCACTCATAAAATTGTCTAAGGCCGGCTTCGAGAGAAAAATTGCACAGGACACTAAGGATAATCACAAGGCTTTCTTTAGTTATGTTAGGAACCTGGGTGGTAATTCCCAGATATGCTCAGAATTAGTCCAAAATGACAAATAATACACTGAACCCACAGACATTGCCAAAATCCTAGCTGACAGGTTCAGCGCAAACTTCTCCCCCCCTCCCCACCAAAAGGGCAAATATCTATTCCAGCAGAGTGCTGCCCCCCTGACATCTCAGATGCTCAGGTAAGAGCCGCCCTCTCCAAAGAAAAAACACAGCATTAGTGGGACCAGATGGTGTCCCAGGCTGCATCCTACATGAACTCCAAGAAGAGCTAAACCCAAACATAAAACTACTGTTCAATCTCAGCCTTAATACAGGATATGTGCCCAAAGAGTGGCGTACAGCAACAGTGGTCCCGGGACGCTCCATAAAGGTGGTGCCTCAACGGATCCTGGAAACTATCGCCCCATAAGCCTGACTAGCTTGGTCTGCAAAGCTATGGAAAGGATCATCATGGACCTCATAAATAAAGATATTGGGGGCCTACAGACACTGGATCCTACCCAGTTCAGCTTTGTTAAGGGCAGATCCTGCCTCTTAAACCTGGTTGATTTCTTTGAAACAGTCAACAAGGCCATTGACGAGGGGAAGGTGGTCCACACAGCCTACCTGGACCTCGCAAAAGCCTTCGATACAATACCCCACTCGGGCATTATAGATAAGCTCACCAGCTTAAATATAAACCCCTATGTCACTAGATGGATTGCAAACTGGCTCAAGGACAGAACCCACATGGTTAGAATTGCTGGAGCCATGTCAGACTCCAAACCAGTTACAAGTGGTGTCCCACAAGGCTCAGTCCTGGGACCTCTCTTGTTCGGTATATATTTCTCGGAGGTACAGGCCAACACGGAAGGACTGTGGCTGACCAAGTTCGCAGATGACTGCAAACTGGGCACCATAATCGACTCTCCAGCCAACACAAGCATCCTCCAAAAGGGCCTCATAGAAACAGACAACTGGTGCCAGAGCCATGGCCTCAAGCTAAATGCCAAAAAGTGTATAGTCATCCCCTTTGGCAAAAACAAAATACCCACAAATTACCACATAGGTGGTAATCCATTAAGTACAGAAGAAGTAATTGGGGACCTGGGGACCCAAGTTGATAGCAATCTCTCATTTGACAACCACGTGGCCAAAGTGGTTAGAAAAACATTTTATATAGCCCACCTAATCATGAAGGGATTCACATCTAGATCAGGGGAGGTCATCGTGCCTCTTTTCTCATCCCTCATCAGGCCCATAATTGAGTACAATGCCCCTTTTGGGATGTACCTTACCAGACACCTGCAGCAACTGGAAAGACCCCAAAAGTACCTCACCAAGAGGATCAAAGGGCTTAAACAGATGCCATATGCTGCCCGGTTAAAGAAACACCAGCTCTACTCAGTGGCATACCGCCTGTTCAGAGGCGATCTGTGCCTGACGTATAAAGCCATGTCCAACCCGGAATTAATGGACATGCTGCACCTCAGAAAATCCAAATCCCATCAAGCTACGTGCTCGAGAGACTTGAACCTCAGCACTGAAATAAATAGGACATGCTGGAGGGACAAATTCATAACCCAGAGGCTCCCTTCACTCTGGAATAAAATCCCAGTCCAGGTTAGGCAGAGTCCCTCATTGACTCTCTTCAAAAGGAATCTTGATGAGTGGATGGGAGATCATAGGTTTACCCTGGGTATCACTTCTGTGTCACTGTTAGACAGAGGCACAGTATACTAACCTCGAAAAAGGGCATAGCAAAATAAATTTAAAATGGGTGGCGAAAGCCAAACACATTCTGGCTTGGCTTATAAATGCCCTAGGGCAGATAGCCTAGTATGAACCTATGAACCTAAAAGCTACACTGACTGTCTCAAAGCCTGGTCCACTTCTCAATATCTAATGAGGGATGATCTCTGCCTTGCTTACAGATCATCAACTGGACCCATCCTTTTAGAACAGTTGCACATCTGCAAGTCCAGTGTTGACACAAACACTTACTCGAGATCTCACTCCCTTCAGCAACATAAGTAGAACATGTTGGAGGGGTAGATATGTATCACAGAGAATACCACTTCTCCAGAATTTTCTTCCACCCACATAAAGCAAAGTAGGTCACTTAATCTATCCAAGCATAATATGGAAAAATGGATGGGAAACTACAAATTCATCCCTGGCTTAGCACCTTTGTCCCTTATGAAAAAGAGTAACATGTAAATGTCTGCCCATCTCTCAGATATTCATACATAAAATGCAAGGGCCCTTGATTATTCTTACTTAAAATACAAGGGATACAAAATATTATTAGCAATGCATGGCTAGATTTCTAAGGCTCCTCATGGATCAATAGTCCAGTAAGTACCTGTGAACCATGGGAATGCTGAGCTAGGCATCTTTATATCTTCAAAGATCAATAGCCTAGTAGATGCCTATGAACCTATGAAGCTATGACTGCAATCTGTTAAGCTCTGTTCTTTGTACCCTGCCAGGTCTAGTCCACCCCCAGGCAGGATTGCAATCTGTTCTATCCTGTCCTGTTCCCTGTCATGATGATCCTCTCCAGCAGGACTGCAATGTATCCTGCCATATCCCCTCTGCCCATCAGGGTGAGCCCCCACTGGTAAGTCAGTCCTCTGTCATGTCCTGTGATGTGCTACCCCTCACACTGCTTTGCCTAGTTACTGTCTCCATTGCTTTCATGCAACCTTGTGTGGTCACTGCAGTCCCGATGTCCATTACAGAGCTTTTCTCCCCGGGCCTCCGCTGAAAATGGACCTACGTCCAGTCGGACACTCCCGGTCAACAAATATAAATAAATAAATAATAAATAAATAAATAAATAGTAGTCTTGTTTGCTGTCAGTTTGCCTATATGACATGTTCTATGTCTTATGATCGAAATTTCAGAATATCGAACATAAGACACACAAACACACGTGAAAGTACATAACATTGAAGATGTACTTTCGCATAAGCCAGTTCTCTGAAGCGCATTACAGTGGGGATAAGGAATTACATCCTTTTTCCAACTGTAGTGCGATCTCGGAGTTAGTATTTTTAAGTAGGGGGGGTGCAGGGGGGCTTGCCCCCCTTCAAAAGAGTAGTTTGTAAACTTTTTAATTTCAGTTTTAGGGTAGGGTAAGTGAACGGCTTACATGAAAGTACATCTTCGATGTTATGTATTTCGCGTAAGTACATCTTTGATGTTATGTACTTTCGTGTAAGTGTGTTTCTATGTCTTATGTTCAATATTATGAAATTTTGATCATAAGACATAGACCCATATGACAGTACACTGTGTTATACACTATATTGTGATTCTCAAAGCTGGTCAACATAATGTGATCTCCTGTAACATGGTGACCACAATATTTATTTCTTTATAACTGGCCTTGTAGCACAGCATTTATGCTAAGGAAGTGATGTAGTGCTGTAATCACTGAAGAGCAGCTGTAAGATGATACGTTATGAGCCACAGCCGGTTCTACAAAGCTTGTGTCTATTCCTTCCCAGGCTAGGAAGTCATGCACAGTGTGTTTGTATGGACAGGTAGAGCAAAACCCGTATTGCCACCTGGCCTTGCTAGTGTTACACTGCATCATGCCACTACGATGACTGCCTATGCACATCACACACTATCTAGTACATGTGGCTCTGAGCAATGGACTACCGTTTTTCTCCTGATTCTGACCTATAGAGTGAACATGGCCTCTTCAGGTATGGAATTTAGCAGGGCTGTCTTATGGTGCAGCAAGAAAGGCAAGATATTGTACACCTGATATACAGGAAAGTAGTGACTGCCTCCAAGGAAGGGGTATGACATCCCTCTCTGTAAAGTTGATGCTTGGTACCAGTTTGCCAGGGTATTGAGTGATGCCAGTACCCACTCTGGTGAGCAGTGCAGGCACAAGTACAGGAATCTGTATAGGTACCACCCAGAATTGCTCCACTAGTAGGAGACTGAGGTCAGGTAGAGGAAGCCACCTTACTTCTATACTTATTCTATACTTGGTTTGGCACTGTACATGAGGCCTTCTGTGGTTGGGGGAAATGGTACACTGACTGCTGTTTGCTTTACTTTGTACATTGGCAAATGAGATACAGGAACATGGGATGGCTTAGGAGGAGTGACAGGCTTTTCTGGCAGCAGGATAAGTGCAGTAAATTGCTGCCTGCACTGTACTATTTTTTTAAAGAAGTATAATGCACATGTACTAATCTGTTGTATTTCTTTGTCTTTCTCTTTTATTTTTTGTGTTATTTTGTGTGTGTTTTCCCTTTATACTCTCTCTTTCTACAGGATTAGGCATGTTGCTGGCTGTGCTAGCCAGTGTGCTCTCTACTAGCTAATGTGCCTATGGTTGGACCCTTAGTAGTTCACAGGCCTGCTTCTTTGCAGGATGGTGAAGTCATCTCATGAAAGTTTACCTGGAGGATTTGCTGGTGGCCTCCATGACCACTTCTCAGAAAGAAGGCAAAGGCATGTCTCCTAAGAGTGGTCTGGAGGGGTCCTCCAGGTCACCCAGTGGGAACTGTGGTGGCTGATGTGAACGGAGTTGGACTGGTGGCTGGATGCCTGAACTGACACCTTGAAGCATCTCTTTGAGTAGCTGATTCAGTCACATGGGGATCTCTTTTGTGTCCCTGCTTGACAGAGGTACAGTAAACTAACCTTAAAAGGGCTACTTTCTGTGACCTACTATACAGAGGCACAATCAACTAATCTAAAAGGGTGGCGAAAGCCAAACACACTCTGGCTAGGCTTATAAATGCCCTAGGGCAGATAGCCTAGTATCAACCTATGAACCTATGGCCTGCCAGCTCCATCCATTGGGGCAGCAGAGGTGGAACCTTCTTTCAGCCATGAAGATGGCTCACATCTGCAGGGGTAATTCTCTGTGATGGTCAAGTAGGCCCCTCTTGCAATTCTCTGTCACCATTCATTGTGTTGGCCTTCCTTGTATGTCACTTCCTGTCCCCTGCTTGTATCACATATTGTCCCCCCTCTATCAGTCCATGTCATACCATTGTTGCATTCCTTATGTCATTACCTCTCTTGTCAAACTTTGACTGAACTGTATGTTTGTCTCCTCCTACTTCCTTCAGTATATCCCTCCTTTCTGCCCACATTTTTAACACCTTTATTAAATTATCACTTTAGACATAGGCACACATACATTAATATAAAAGAAAACAAAACATATTAACATGTTTTCACTTACATCCATTATACAACACATATGTTTTTTTATAACTATCATCAGCCCAACATTACATAAATTTCTCAATTCCTGCCTTTCCCTAAACCTCATTCCTCCTCCTGGACATTATTCTGCATCTGTTTTTCACACAATTTCCATTTATTTCATTCTATGTAATCTGGCTCTTCACTTTTCTAAATATTCCACTTCCAGTTCTATTATCTCTGTTACAATATTCAGTACTGAATAATTTCCTTAGTTGCATCCATTTGCTCACCCAATATTTCTGACAGAGTACTATATAGGGAATTTTTTAAATCTTCCAACTTATTACACTCCCAAAACATATGTTCCCACTTACCTCTTTCTTTCCCATCACACCTCCAACATTTGTCATCTACCTGAGGAGAAATTCTTTTAAGTCTGCTTGGGGTATAAAAATTCCTATGCAAACACTTCCAAGCAAAATTCCTAAACCTTCTAGACTTTGTTGTATACTTGTGAGCCACAGATATGTTCTCACATTATTCCCTGGAAACATGCTTATCCAATCTTAATCTCCTCTGACTGATTCTTATAGTTATCATGCAATATGTTATATGCCCTACCAATTATCCCTTTTTAACAGCATCCATGGTATAACTGTTTTAGCAATAATTTCAAAATTCAAATTCAGTGTTGGTTTCTGTCATTTTCCATTTCAAAAATACAATAATACCCTTTTGAGTGGCTAGTACTGGGAAACAGATGGCCTCCAGTGGCTACAATAGCCTTTTGCTATTCTTACCTCCTAAGGTTGCTTTTTTTTTCTCATACAGTGTCATATATTATTTCGCATGCATTTTAGGTTGCATTTCTCTTTTTTTCAGAATTCATAACAGTATATAAATTCATATGTCATTTTCTTTCTCAGAGTATAATGTCATTTTTCAAAAAAAAAAACAACAAAACATGCTCATATAAGCCAGTTCCACTCAATGGATTCAGCTGTACAGCTTTTATAGCTTACCCTGAGGGTGTGTGACTTTAAGGAAGACTATATTGGATGGTGCAGTGGTGCAGTGGTAGCATTGTCACCTCACAGCAAGGGGCTCTCCAGTTCGATTCTTGGCTAGGGTGCCTTTTGTGCGGAGTCAGCATGTCCTCCCTGTGTTTGTGTGGGTTTCCTCTGGGTGTTCCGGTTTCCTCTCAGATTTCAAAGACATGCGTCTGGAACCTTTCTCTCCAGGCCCCCGCTGAAAATTGGATTCTTTCCAAGCCGAACTTTCCCAGTAAACAAATGTTAAATAAATAAATAAAATAAAAGTGGGTGCAGGGATGAAGCTCCTCCCCCAAATGTGGGGTGTGAGGGACTTGCTCCTCACATTAGGTATGGCAGTAATAACAAATGTTCAATGAAATGAAGTTATCCAATAGTGTTTCAGTGAAACAGATTTCACTGACACCTATCATATCCTGGCTCACAGAGCAATAAAGCCAACTTCTCTCAACAACAATCACACAAGCAAGTATATATGAAACTGCTTAATAACTTAGATGTCTCACCAATTTCATGCGATACAGTACTGATGCATTCGGAGAGTTCAATTATTCTTTCCATTTCTCAGCAGGCTTAGCCAGATATAACAATACGAAAGTACATTCTTTATCATAATATTTACAAGTACTGATTAACAATTAAAATATATTTCTGATGATATACTCTCCCATATTTAAATTAAGATATAGATCTGAAAAATTCATCCTGAATTGGTACATGACACCTCATACATTTTCTTGAGATTTTTCCCACAAGTATTCCTAGTATATAAAGTGCTAAAATGACTTGTTCTTTTATCAGTATTGCAGGTTTTCAGTTAAATATGCTTAGTGAAATATTTCTTCTCATTTCATTTCAAACATGATATGCTATTCCCTTACATGTCTTTGGGGCAAAAAAACTTTACAAATTTGTAATTACAATTCACTTTGGTGACATTCTGCACAGCCAAAAATCTGCACAAAAAAGGTGTTATGAAAAACTAAAGGTGATTATTTAAAATTGGCAGACCTGAATACTTGGAAACCTTAAAGCATTATGGAGTTAAGTTAACTTACTTGGCAGAACTAAATCAATCACATGAAGATCAGGTCATGACCCCACTAAGACATTGCCTGCTTATTTGCTTAAAATTTCAAAAAAACAAACAAGTTGCCTCCTTGCCTCACAAATAACATACCTACTGGATCCTGTTGCCTGTCTAAAGTGCCTTAGTCTTACCTTCCACATCAGACCTGTAGTCACTGAAGAGGCAAGCAGCTGCTTAAGGACAACGTCAAATTATTGGGAAACTGAATATGACATTTTCACCCCAAAGTTCTTTACGGTTTGTGATACATTCATAGGCAAGTCTGTCTATCACATCATTAACTTACCCCTGTCTGTGGATGGGGGTGACTATTCATAGAGGTGCTGTAGGAGTTGAATACAACTCAACATGCATTGGGTGGATGATCCCAAAGCTGTTAGGATCTTCTGCAGTATGGGAGGGGTCATAGCTTATTCGTGCACTCAATATTAACTTGTGATGCAAACTTAGAAAAAACGGCAACAAGTAAAAACATGCGAATCCCCAAAACGGACAGACCCTTTCACAAACCAGGCATAGTCCAGAAGTAATCCAAAGGAAAACAAGTATTCCTTTCACAAACCAGACACAGTCCAGAAGTAATCCAAAGGAAAACCAAGTATTCCAGCTATAAAATGTCCCACTGTTGTAAAATAAAAAGCACAATCCAGTTGTAAAAACCTACTACACTTTATTTCGCTTATAGCAAGACTTCTTCAGATCACATACAGTTACTTCACATTGTGGTATAAAACCTGTTTCACTCTCAACTTCCCTTCAATTAATTACACAAGTAAACTATGCTGCTTGATTAGTAATTGATAAATTACACATCAGTTAAGTTACTGCTTCACTGTTACTTAGATTTCAATAAATGAAGCTCCTAGGTAATATGCTGTGTATGTTGCTTACATTAAAAATATGTAGGTTATTGCTGAAATACATGTACTTGCATCGTACAATAATTAAATCAATTTTATAAGTTTATGTCAAGTGTTATGAATTTATATTTATGTTTAAAATAAATACTTGTTTAAAATACATAGTTGAAAAACATAGCTAAAAAGTTATGAATTTATATTTAGAATAAATACTTAACTTGTGATGCATATAGTTAGATTCAGCCAGTTGAGCACCATTATTATGAGATGGTCTGGTTTTGTTCCATTATAATATTTTAAATTCAGACAATGCACCTTTTTAGGTTCTTTTTAATTGTTTAGTTCAGGTTATAATTAGCAGTGGGATATGTTTAACTAATATTAATCAATTGATTATTTGAGGATGCTTGATGTATGATCTTAATGTTAAAAACAGCTCGTTTATCAGAATATTCATTATATGTTATTTTGTTTGAAGGTAAGGGAGGTTGTCTTTATTTATGTATTTATTTATTTCAGTTTCTTAACTGGGTGAAAGAAATGGTCAATGGATCCTTTTTAGCCATGACCTGAGCCCAAAGGCAATCACAAGTACAATATACATATTAGCAACATGAGAGTGATCACAATAAAGTAGCAAAATGCATATCACACCTGAAACAACAATAAGAAGCACAACATGCATAGATAATCTAATAATTTTCTAATTACATAAAGCAGTAGAATGCATAACACATCTGTAACAACACATCAGAAAATAAAACTATATATCATAATGAAAAAATATAAGGCACGGGTACACATATGTTCCTTTAAAAAGCTACAAGTGGTCAAAAGTATTGCCGTAGTACAGTTGTATTATGCAGTTTTGATTGCCTTTTTGCAGATTTCCAATAAAATCCACCCATCCATCCATCCATCCATCCATCCATCCATCCATCCATCCATCCATCCATCCATCTATCCATCCATCCATCCATCCATCCATCCATCCATCCATCCATCCATCCATCCACAACCCCTCTCTCATTTCTAAACACGGGGCCAGAATGTCACTTTGACAGTGAAAATCATCTGGAGCCAAGATTTACATCTCAGGTTTAATAGCCTGATGTCTATTTTATCTTAGTCAAAGTTGTGTGGGGGGCTACATCTTGTCCTGGCAATCAATGGGCATAGGTCAAGGAACTACTTCTGGAGAGGAAGCCAGCCTATTGCAGGACACACACACACAGACACACACACACACACACACACACACACACACACACACACACACACACACACACACACACACGCACACACATGCACACACACACACACACACACACACACACACACACACACACACACACACACACACACACACACACACACACACACACACACAGCTTTAAGGATCAACAATTCACCTAAAATTGAAAACTAAGCCCTTTGAGGCAGCATCACTAACCTCTGTACCTCCATGTTGCATGCTTTTTAATATTTTTCCAGAAAACTGGCTGAACCTGTTTGGCCAGAAGTTGCGGCCCCTGTGGTGGTCTGTTTAAAAAGTAGCATTATTTTTTTTCCGACATTGCAAACCAAAACCAAGAAAATCTCAAGGTATTGCTGCTCAGTGCTAGGAGTCTAAACAAAAAACACCACTCTCTAGAAGCACTCTTCACTCTAGAGAATGCTGATGTCTGTGTGTTCACTGAGACATGGTTTAAAGCTGCAGAGAGCACACCAACAGTGCAAGGTTATAATGCCTTCCACACATTTAGACCAGCTATTACACATGCAAGGACTATAGGTGGAGGTGTCTCTATTTACATCAAAAAGAAATATACCTCAAGGTTCGTCAAACAGGACAATGCACTTGAGCTTCTCCATGTTCAAACCACCATAGGCAAAATCCCATACCACTTCCTTGCAAGCTATAGGTTCCCCTATATGACCCAGGAAACCCATACCATGTATTTAAACTTATTGGAAACACTCACCATCCAACCCAATACTATATTCATGGGCAACTTTAAATTCCCCACTATTAACTGAGAATTATACATGACACCAAATATATAGGCACAGAGATTCCTGGATTTTGTAAACACAAACTTCCTGGACCAGATTGTCAATATACCAACAAGGGGTGCAACCATATTGGATCTGGTCCTCATTAATATGGTAGAGTGCTGTACACCACCTAATGTAATGTCTTCTCTGGTAAGGTCAGAACAGAAAATTGTCTCCTTTGAAGTAGAAATAATATTTGGAATCCCATCTAACCCTGGAATATTCAGAAATTATTCTAGGGCTAACTTCCTACTATTATGTGATAACCTGGCAAAATTCCAATCCCCCATAAACTCTGAGAACACTGCTGCCTACATAGAGCTGTTCACAGAAACCCTGTACAAGCATGTTAATAGCTGCATAGAGGCAGCTGTACCCACCAGGAAGAAGTACAGAACTAACTCAAGAACCAAGCCACCCTGGTGGAATTGCAACATCAATAGGCTGTATAGCAGAAGGAAGATAATCATGGTAAAAAAATAGGAAATGCAGCACCCACCATGATAAAAGCACTGTCATCAAACTAAACAAACAACTCAGAACATAAATAAAGTCCATCAAAGCCAAATTTGAGGTAGATTTGGCCTCCAGGTCCAAGGACAGCCACAAGGCATTCTTTAGCTATGTCTGCAATCTCAAAGGCAATACACAATTGTGTGCAGACCTCATTGTAAATGGAGTCACCTATACTGAGCCAGAAGATATAGCAAACCTACTGGCAGGCAAATTCAGCTCCAACTTTATCCCTCTTTCCCCATCAACCTTTACTCAGGAAATACCATCAGATATGACTACCCCTGCTCTCACTAGGGAACTAGTCCTTAATGCTGTCCCTAAGACCAAGAACACTACACCAATAGGACTGCACAATATCAAAGGATGCCTTCTAAATATCATGAAACATGATCTATCAGGCCATCTGGAATTGCAATTTAACTGTAACCTCCAAACAGGCTTTGTGCCTCATGAATGGAGAACAGCAACAGTCAACCTTATGCACAAAGGTGGGCCATCTACAGACACTGGAAACTATAGACCCATAAGTCTTACTAGTTTCATATGCAAAGCCATGGAAAGAACTATCATGGAAATGATTGATAATGAAATAGGAAACCCCCAGACACTGGGCCCAACTCAAACTGGTTTCATCAAGGGAAGGTCATGCCTACTCAACCTAGTAGACTTCTTTGACAAGGTCACCAAAGCAATGGAATAGGACAAAATGGTTTATACTGCCTACATTGACCTGGCCAAGGCATTTGATACAATCTCAGACTTGGGCATTGTTGACAAACTTAAGAGATTAGGTACAAACCTTTATGTCACCTGGTAGATAGCCAGCTGGCTCACATCCCCAGGATTAAATAATAAAGTTAGTATAAAACTGTTTTATGTAGAAAGCAAATGTTTTTGCACTAACTCTTTCTAGTTGCAATTTGATTCATAGTTTTAATTTCATTGGTTGGCTGTGTCATGTGATTTATGTTAATTTAATATAAATTAAATGTGTTTTTAAAGCATTGTTATTAATGCTGAAGAAGGGGATAACCCAAAAGCTTTGCTTGTTTTATATCTGTTTTAATAAATTGTTTAGAATGTTTATGTGTTTCGCTATGTTTATTATCAACTTTCTAAGGTTATAAGAGCAATACTTAAAAATTGTCCTTATTTTTGGACCTTTGTCCCACTTTTTCTTATTGCTTTGTCCAGATTTCTTGCTTTAAGAGGTTGAGAGGTATGAGCCCAAGTACTTTTGGATGCCTTGAACTGAGAGAGGAATGGAGTCCCAAGTTTAGGTGCTAAGATGCAGAACACATAGTCATGGCAATAAAGTTTAGTTTTTGGAGTTAGTAGGATGGGCTGAGATTGAGAGATAGCCGTGGGATTATATGTGGGGTTTTTGGTGAAAAGTTTATGAGTGAGAGGGGATGATATCTCAGGAGAAAGGGCTTTGTGAATTAACGATCCTAGTAAGAGGTTGTCTCTCAATTGTACTGGGAGACGTTTAGCTTTGGTGAGAATTAGGCAGTGATGTTCATTACTGGGGGAGTTAGCAATGAACCATCAGATTTTATTGGAGATGGTTTGTAAGGTGATGACATTTTTTTTTAAGAATGCAGCTATAACGGGTAGTCCAGATTTGAGTTGAGATAAGTGTATTCCTTTGCCTATGGCAGCTTTGGCTGACTTTGACAGAAGAGTTGACAGCTTGTTCACCCAGAAAAGTAGTGTGTTAATCTTTTTGCATGTGTTTTGAATGAGCAGTTGAAAGTTAAGAGATTGGTCTAGCCAAATGCCAAGGTATTTGAAGGTTGTGGTACTTTCTATGGTGGTATTGTTAACATCTTTAATATTAAGGAAGTGGGCCGCTTTAACTTTTTTTTTTTGGTTGGTTCCAAATAGCATTGCATTTGTCTTTGAGGGACTGAATATAAGCTTCTAGCTTATTAGCTACTGATTGAGGGTTTGGAGGTCATCCTGGAGCTGAGTTTATTAGAGTGGGATTTGTTTGACCTGTAGATGACCATGTCATCTGTATAAAGAATTAGAAATATCTGAGGATGATCAAATGGGAGTTTGTTGGTGAATATGTAAAATAGCAGAGGGGCTAAAGTGGAACCCTGAGGGACTCCTTTTTATAAGAGGAGCTGATTCAGAGGTGGTGGTGACTAATTTCACCTTAAATGATCTAATGGTGAGGCAGTCTTTCTGTGTAGCAGGTTTAATAATAAGTAAAGTACTCTCACAAAGTATCTAAAAAGTGTTTGCATTCTAAACTATATTAAAAATAAACTAGTGTAGAGTTATGCCTAAACTGTTTATTTTTATTGATTTATTAGCTAAGTAGGCACAAGTACATCTTATCAGGGGGGCCCTGGGATCACTGTTCATTTATGTGACTTGCTCAGAGACACATGGCATGCAAATGAAAACATAGGAACACAACCCCATCACTACAGAATGATGCTCATTAGCAGATTACAGCCTTAATTTTCTGCATTAAACTAGCAGATGACTACACAACTACAGTGGAATCAAACCCAGGTTTCTTGCATGACACCTGAGGATCTCATACTTTACAAATATACTTAGGGAATACTTTATGTGAATGATGCACAGTCACTTACCTCTACATCAGCATGGGTCTTTCTGATATTTTATTTTTATGTTTTGTGCTCTAAAAAGCAATTAAATCCTAAAGGAAAGTTGGAGTTTAGCTGTCATATAAAATTCTTCTTGTGCAAGCACAATGCAGGGAGACAAACAGCTGGGTTCTATTTGCTGGGAGCAAAGGTTCTATTTTAAAGTAAAAATGAATATAGTTAGTAGTGTATGCGTGCATAAAAATCACTCTGAGCTTCTTTTGTTAGATTTTAATGTCTTATTTTCACAAATAGCTGCCATGCTGACTACCATAATGAAGTGATTTTGTTTCTTTAATCTTCAAATCCGCTTCACAGAATGGACTGATTTTGTTTTTTTTCTAACAATTAGTTACATTACAGTGCTATGAGCCAAGCCTTTTATAATGTCTATGAAATCAGACTCGTGCTTCCTTTCAGCTTAATTGCTCTGGTGTGTGCTTACTTCAAGCTTGTAAAAGTCTGACATGGGACTGGATTCAGAAAGAAGCTTGCCATGAGTGGTAAGTGCTTCAGCAAAAACAGACCATTAGCTCAATCATGGAAAATAGAAATCCAATGACACATTAGCAGCAATGAGGAAAGACCTCATTTTTGGTTAATCTGCCTGTCTCTGAATTGTCTGATTATTGCAAACTGTTAGAAACAGTTTGTTATGATAATCACTGCTGGCGGCCCATTCATCACCCCCCCCCCCCCACACACACACACAGATACACACACATTACGCATCCCCATACCGCTCGGCTACTGCTGAAGTTACAGAATATCTATGATTTTTAGGTCTTTTAATTACTTTGTCCCTCATCACAGACCATTATAGTTAGTCAATAATGCAAGATATCAGAATTTTATATTTCTAAATTACTCAGAGTTTCCTTTGTGCTGGAAAATTTGTTGTAGTATTAACTTTTTACATGAGTTAGATTAATATTTAAAACTCCCTGATGTCTAGTGCCCCCCAATATTAGGCTGCACTTGTTAGTCTAGAGGAGTGTAGAGGTATGGCAACCTGCCCCCCCCATACACTCAGACATTCATTTATTCATACACACACACACACACACACACACACACACACACACACACACACACACACACACACACACATACACACACACACAAACACACACAACTATTATTATATTAGGGTCTACCACCTCTGTTCTTTTATTTATATGTTTAGTAACCAGTGAGGAGAACAGACCCTACAGGACTACGTTCAGCCACACTGCAGTGATATAGAATGAATACATATGCATATAAATGAGTAATAGTTAAACAAGTCACAGTTGTAGGGTAGTTAAAAATACACGCCCGTATTCTAAACCAGTATTTATTGTACTCCAGTTTGTCTGCACTGAGAAAAGCCAACTCAATCACACTGAACGGGTACCAACACCACCTTCTCTAACTCAGACTGCAAGGCAATCATTCTTTTTACAGTACAGTCCTTTCATCACAGTAGAGATACTACCCTACTGCTTACAAGTAGGCTAAAGTATGGGTTATCTGGAGTGCCCAGATATCCAATGAGGCTTGGAGGATATGCTGTAGGAAAAATGAAAGACCAGTTTCAAACTGTAATCAAGAAACAGACTTGCCACATTCTTAGTTGCAAATGCAAAAAATAAATAAATAAACAAATACTCAAAATGCAGGCTCCAAAGAGTTACTTAGGCTTTCTTGTAGCCTTCAAATAAGCCACCCGAAACAGCTCTAAAAGGTAAAATGATCTTTTTCTAAAAAAAAAAAATCATAGGATCGGAAAAATTGAACTTCTCAGAAATACTTCAAGAATTGTCTATATATTCTGTTACATCCAGGTTTCTTAGAAAAGACCTACAGCTTATCTATAAAGCAGTGTCTAATCCTGCTTCACTTGTAAGTTAATGGCATGAATGTACTTATAGAGGAGCTAACAATAGGTTGGTGAATCTAGTACTAAAGGCATACATTAACAAAACAAAAAAATGATAGCTAATTTACACAACTTCAAAGATTACCAAATCATTGCCCCCTTAAAATCAGAAGTCAGTCATTAACATTCTTCAAAAATAATTTTGATACATTATGGGAAGAAGAACCTATCAGCATCAAGTGATAGCAGACACATTTTCAGAATGCCCGTATGTTAAAAAACAAAAGATGACTCTATGAATAAGACAAAACCATGGGAATAAAAATATTTTTCTGGGGAGAAGTAAAAGCCTTAGAGGATGGAGTAAGGCTTTGGAGAAAATATATCTTTCTTCCCACAGTAGGTCCCAGAGTACATTTGCTGACCAGTATTTCAAATAATATGCTTTCTGTCAACTGTCTGAATTATGATGGCAACTTTGGTCTTTGACATCAAGAAATGAAACAGAAGTAGATTGAAACTTCAAGAGAATAACTTCTTAAATAGTAAATATTATTTTTCGCCATACCCTTAAGCAGAAGAAAATAAAAATGGATTGCTCACATCCACAGTTCATTAAACTGTGAGCAAATCCTCCACTAAACTCGAGCTCACATAATTAATGTTTTGTTCTCCCTCATCCTCAGTTCTACAGATATATGAACGATAAACCTTCTTGTTCACAGGTGTTATGACTTTAGCTTGACTGAAAGCTGTAAAGCAATTTCCTTGCTTTTAATACTAGCCAGAGTTGTACAGAAAGTGGTAGTGGGTTAATTTATGGATTATTTATGGATCTACAACATTTTTTAAACATCAACAACATAGTTTTCAGCAGGGGTATAATACCCTGACTGCCACTGTGCCACTGGACATAGTCTAAAAAATATTACGACTATAATCTGAACAGTGTACTGGGTCAGTCCTCTTCTCTGACTTCACTAAAGCTTTTGATTCAGTAAGTCATGAGCTGTTCATTCAGAAACTTCCATCCACTGAATCTCTGAGTCTCACTAGCTAATACCAAAGTCCCCTGGCCAAAGGACTGTGAGATTACAGCTCAAAGATGATACTTCTGCTCATGTACCATCAAACATGATACCTCTAGTCTGGTACTATTGCAGGGATACAGACATACTGGAAAGCTCTGTATGAGGTCACACCATTTATTCTGTTTATTATTGCCCTTAAAAGTATTAGTAAATGCATATGTGATTTTATATGTTGATGATCATGCCATCAATAAAAAAACTGAAGATCTCTAGATGACATGGTGGACAGACTTTGACATGAGCTTGGGGGGAACTCTCAGTAAGTGTCTATGGGAAAAGGTTAAAACATGGAAAAAAGGTCCATGCATGCTATTATTTTCAGAACACTGCACAGGCTTAGAATAACAGACAGCCATAAGAGAACATGCAGTCCTTCAAAAAGTCAGGAATTTGGTTATATCCAACTCTCTTCAACAGAGTATTACAGTTTACAAAATGTTAGATTAACAAATTAACGTCTGGCTAAATACAGTTGAATGAAATCCATTCAGGTGAACATTTGTGTCAACTTTCCTCAATGATTCAGCTTACTGTAATTAAATATAAACTGGCTAACACGAATTTGGCTAATGCTGCAGTTTGCTTTCACTAGAATGAATTGACTTGAAACACACTCCCAAGTAAGGGATTTTGCCTCCGCACACTTACTTTAATATTACCAGCATCAAATTTATATCACAATAAAATGTGAGTAACATCCTTGAAAGTAATTTATTTTGGTATCAGTTAAAGTGTCAGACAAATGCATGTGAGTCATTTTAAATAATACCCTTATTACTGGATCATCTGTAATCTCAGAACAGGTTATAAAAGTAATGTGCTTCAGCATATCTCCCTCAGTACAGACATAAGTGAAAATATTTATTCAAATATCATTTGGTCAGTCCTCTTCTGCCAAAGTCATAAAGTCATTTGGTTAGTTACTTATTCTTTAATGCACAAAGTTCCTGGTAAGCTGGTAATGCACAAAGTTCCTGGTAAGCTGGTGTCTACCTTAAAAGTAATAGATGCCCAAGTGCATAGCCAGCACGTTTACTGGAATGTCCATTCGTATTCTGTTGGCCGAGTACTGTTGTCTAAGAATGTCCAGTCATCTCTAGCCAAACTTTTAAGTTTGCAGAAACTCTTTAATGTACCCACCACGGCCAATTTCTCTGAAAGTTAAACTACCCATTTAGAAAACAAAGAAGGATTTGGGGATGATGATCTGCTTAATAGTAAACTACCAAAATAAGACTCACTTCCCCATGGGTGCCAAAACCATAGACCCAGGGGGAGGGGGAGCCCCCCCACACGTTTACAGCTGCAAGACCTGTCGGGAAAAACTAATGAAATGGAGTTTTCATGCTAATGTGGATTCGTGTGCGGAAGTTAAACTAACTGAACTAGCTGTAATAATTCTCTTATTGCTCTGTGTTACAGGAATTATGCTGTCGCTGTTCTGTTGGTGCTGCCAGTGCCAGAGTCATGCCAGGAAGGAGAGTTTAGTTATTTTATTTGTAAGAGTTATGGTGTGTGTGTGTGTGTGTGTGTGTGTGTGTGTGTGTGTGTGTGTGTGTGTGTGTGTGTGTGTGTGTGTGTGTGTAAAACACCCCAGTTAGGTATACTTGGTGGTTAGTGTTACTCAGGCTCAAACAAGAGCCTGAATTCTCTACACATACCACCACTTGTGATTCAGGGAGTTGAGTCCATAGCTCTCAACTGTCCAGATTTTCACTGAATATTTGGCTCATACTTTTGGTCTGTTCCTCTTAAAATTTGTGGTTTTCTGGCAAATCAGTGAGAACTGAATTCACTAAATAATGATAGCCCTTTAAGTTTCAGTCTTCCTGTCTTTCAGGAAACACACGGTAACACAAAACACTTTATTTTAGCAACTTTCTAAGATTATACAAGTAATATTTAAAATGTGTCCCTGGTTTTGCCCCCCCCCCCAAAATATATTTTGGCTTTTTCCATATTTCTTGTGCTGTGAAGTTGAGAGATTTAGTTGAGTGCCAAGTGGATTTTACAAGAAGCTGAGAGCTTTGGGGGAAGAGAAGTTTAGTGCTACTTATGCTAAGTTGTTTGCGTTGTCAGTAGCAAAACAGGCAGTGTACTTGCTCGATGCAGAAGGCTGTGGCTTCTAATTCCACAGTATGCAGATGGAATGCTGGTACTGTACTGTATTGTGCTTTAAAGGGAGTGGATGCTGCAGTCCTATGAATGTTCTCCTTTGGAGGAGTTACCTAGTAACTATGAACCTGAGATCAGTTTGCCATCCATTCCTCATTGCAAAATTACTAGCTTATCATTTTTAATGTAGCATAGGCAATTTATTCTTCAAGGGTAACAGGCACTTTATTTGCAGATGAAACAATGAAATATAAAAGTGTTTGCTAGCAGCAACCTCTTCATTAGTTACAGATCCTTTCAATGTGGAATTATTTAGATACTCCTGCAGAGATTTTACTGATATTGGTGGATTGTAATGACAGAAGTTTGAGTGGCCTTTTATGGTTGAAATTTTCTGAAATAGGTAGTTTTTTTCATTATTGGTTCATACATTTTGTTTCATTGGTTAATAGAAGACTGTTCCAAACTACAAATTTAAAATATTTTCTAACAAGTGGTGCTGTATTATACAAGGAATATAATTTAATACAATCAGGTTAATACAACCAGGAAGGTGAATCAAAGAACGCAAACATGTATGCTTGCTCACATGATGCAGTTGATCAAAATAGGGAAAGAGGCCAGTCACCAATGGAGTCCCCCAGGGTTCAGTGCTGAAACATTTTCTGTTTGGCAGATACATCTCAAAAGTAAAAGGAAATACCAAACGTCTTTGGCCGACTAAGTTTGAGATGATTGCAAACTAGGAGCAGTTATTGAGTCCCCAAATTACTTAACCATCATTTTTATTTATTTTTTATTTTCATCTCTAGCCAAACTTTTAAGTCTGCAGAAACTCTTTAGTGTACCCACCACGGCCAATTTGAGATGAGTTTGAGATGATTGCAAGCTAGGAGCAGTTATCGAGTCCCCAAATTACTTAACCATCATTTTTATTTATTTTTTATTTTCATCTCTAGCCAAACTTTTAAGTCTGCAGAAACTCTTTAGTGTACCCACCACGGCCAATTTGAGATGAGTTTGAGATGACTGCAAACTAGGAGCAGTTATCGAGTCCCCAAATTACTTAACCATCATTTTTATTTATTTTTTATTTTCATCTCTAGCCAAACTTTTAAGTCTGCAGAAACTCTTTATAACCATCATGCAGGAAGGTTTGTCCCAAACAATAACTGGTGCCAGAATCATGAATTGAAACTAAACTCCAAGAAATACATCATTGTATCCTTTGGGAAGTCATCTAATCCAGGGAACTGCCAAATTGACAATGCCCCCTGAGAACTGACCCAGTTGTTTGGCATTTGGGAACTTGTGTGCACAGTGACCTAACTTTTGACCAACATATGCCCAGAGTCATAAGAAAGTCTTTCTATATTGCACAGCTTATAAACAAATTGATTGTGACTACATCTAGAGATGTTATTGCCCCCTTTTACAAAGCCCTCATTAGCTCACTCATTTTGTATAATGCCCACTTTGCAGACCCATGCAACAATTGGAATATCCACAGATACCTTGCTAAAGGGATACAAGTCCTAAACAATAGGTCTTTCATGGTCCACCTCAAAGATTTATCACTATACTCAGTATCCTACAGAGTGCTTACAGGTGACGTGTCTGGAATACAAGGCATCCTCCAACCTAATACAGATGGACCTACTGAACATCAACATGTCAAATGGCATCAGAAATACTCAGTCCAGGTATCTAAACTAAATGTTGTGGAGAGATGGATATATATCACAGAGGCTATCACTGTTCCAGAACATACTATCCATTCAAGTAAAACAAAGCTCATCCCTGTCCGTATTCAAATGCAACTTGGATCAAAGTGTGGGTAATAGAAAATGTACTCCAGGATTACCCCTGGTGCCACTAATGGATAGAGGCAGTTCCTAAATGCTGCATCCCTTAGATGGTGCCCTCATATTATCTATAGTTTGATCACATTTATTCTCACTAGGGCTACTATACAATTATCAGCCGTGGGATAGGTGAGACCAATCAGGAAATGTTAATTCAAGCACCAAAAGGGAAACTGGCTAAGCTTAACATGTCCTCTAAGTGAACCTATGTTGTGGTAGTAAATAGTTTTAAAACATTGCCCTTTTTAGATCACTAAGTGCCCCTGTCACCCTCCAACCCCCCCCCCCCCAGTCTTCAACAGTTTCCGGCGCCTCTGCACTTCCCACAAGTAGGCTTCACCACCTCATACTGGATAGACAGAAAAACAAACAACCTGCACCCAATTTTGGATGACATACAGAAGGACAGTGATTGCGCAGAGTGTAGGGGTAAATACAGCTCTTGGATGTTATGACAATTTCCCTGCTAAAATCAATGGCATGACAGGGACTTGCTGCTGCATAGGGGACAGTAGCAGCTATCTGTTAAGTAGAAAATATAGCAGGTGACTGTCAGAACATAATTAGTAAAAACTGATGCATTCCCATAAGCAGACTTTGCAAGAGGTTAGACACATGTTGAAAGCTTATGTTGTTAGTCATCATGTCTCTTTTATCTGTGGAGAAAAGAGGTGTGGCCTGAGGCAAGGTACTGGCAAAGTGACAATGGTCATAAGACACACAGACCTTGGAATACCTACAAATCTATGAATCTGATAATATTGTGATTTGTACTGCGCAATCATGTTAAGCAGCTATAAAACAGTATGAGATCAATAAATGTCAGTCATGCCAACGCAGTTATGCTATGTACAGTCTGTTTCATAAGCGCTGTTAAACTCTATTCTTTTCGCTAAAGGCTTATATTGTTACTGCATTTGTGTACATATAGTCTAAGCACACTGGATGGACCATGGTTCTTAAGTATTGACACTGTATACTAATATTTGTCTCTAGGGATCTGTACACCTACTCATATAACATAGAAAATTAAATTAGATGTGTTATTTTCGTACTCATTTCAGAGTTAATTCTGAGACAAGTTCAGCAACCAGGGGATTTCTGGCTTGGCTCTCTGCCCTTTCCTTGGCAATAATTTACAACAATTTATGCTGAGTCGTGAAAGCTGCAGGGAAGGCTGTTTGTGTTTCCCTACTGACAGCAAGGGGATAGAACAAACCTAGTGACTGGCATATGCTGGAGTGTACATTAGTGCTTGAACTGATTAGTTGCTCAGATAGTTTACGTCTCCCTCTGTTGATAGGACTGGAAAAATAAATCAAGTGTAAAATCCAAAACATACACAGGAACGACAACAGCAGTCACATACAGAAGAAACGTATAAATCCACAAAGCGAACAAAAATCCACAGTTATTGCCGACACCGTAGTAAAATATGTTTTCAGGACTGGAAAAATAACTGTGTTTGAAACACAGATGCTAGTCTCATAGAGATGGTATCCCACCCATGAAAATAACAGTGGAAGCAATTTAGTGGTGTACTGAAAAGGCTACCTCATTCCTGAGATGATGATGTTCTGAGAAAGAATGTGGTTATGAATATTAAATGTCAGGTCCTGGAACCCATGCTATTATATTTAAATCATACCCTACTCTGGGACAGTAGCAAATCATTCAGTCTGGGATTTATAGCCTATGAGATTAACACAAAACCACATTTTGTCAATTATCCTAGTCACCAAACAAAGTAAAATCAGTAAGTAAACAAATAAGTAATGCTTTGATGCATCATATTTGCCAGCTTCCTATGGTATTATTAACCAGGTAGCTGTAAACCTCTGACAATGAGTCATGTTATATTATATATTAAACAGCAGATATGTAGATGATGCACTGTGGTTTGTATGAGGTTTGCTGATCTGTTTATTGTTTTCTATGCCCCCCCCCCCCCCGGCCCCCAGAGTTCCATAAATTGACAAGCATGACTAGCAATGTAATGATCTGTACATTGACAAATGTGTGCACTTAATGTTATTTGCCGTTATTATTTTTGCTCTCTCTCTCTCACCTGCTGTGGGCACTCAAGCGTTCACATAACAGCATTGGTTGAAAACTAAAGCATGTGCCATATTTTGTCTCTGTATTGATAGTGAACCTATCACAATATTGCTTCCAGTAATCAGATACTAAATAAATGAAAAAAAGGTGCGGTCTACTTCTAAATGCTGCTGTAAGAGCTTTATGTGTCATAGTGTGCACCATCTGATGGCCAGTACTATCCGTCGTCTCATGTCTTTATTTGCACCTTATAAATTCCCTTTGAGGGTCACACCAGGACATGAATTCTACCTAGAAACATCTCCCTGTCTGCAGCTGCTAAGTGACTTAAAGTAAGAAGTCAGAGGGGACATTGACGGATGTTTGCTGGCTCATTTCTGTCAAAATAAAATGTTATTAGCAGCATTCATTACAGATGAACATATCAAGGAAAATCTCATAGAGCTATATTTTAGTACTTGCTTCAAAACTTCAAATCTAAAATGCTTAACTCAAGCTTTGAAATGGGGAAAAAGTATACTTTACAGGATGGATAACTGTTTTGGAATGAAAGTGAATGTGGTTAGCTTTAGGTTTATGCAAGCATTCAACTGTCCCTCTTCAAGAGGATATGTGTGTCTGCAGGTCAGCGGTTGGCAACTGACTTTGCCGGACTTTGACAGGAGGGACAGAGTGAAAAAATGTTTGTTATTCTGCACCTATAGACTAATGGCTCGATTCCAAAAGACTTGCTCTCCACTAACATTGAGAGCAGGTGTTTTGGAATATGGTCCACATTGTAAGCCTGTTTATAGATAGGCCTTACATTGAAGTAAGTTACACACTGAAGTAAGTTACATACACTGAGAGCAAGTCTTCAGGATTCAGGGCAGACTTATACTGAAAGCAATGCTTTTGGCATCTGGCTATATATATATATATATATATATATATATATATATATATATACTTTATATATATATATATATATATATATATATATATATATATATATATATATATATATATATATATATATATATATATATATAGGTTCATAGGTTTATACTAGGCTATCTGCCCTAAGGCATTTATAAGCCTAGCCCAAATTATTGTGGCTTACGCCACCCCTTATATGAAAAAATACTGTGCCCATTAGTTTGTTGTGCCTCTGTCCAGCAGTGACCCAGAGATGATTCCTGGGGTAAACCTACGATCTCCCATCCACAGGTCTAGATTTCTCTTGAACAGAGTCAGCGAGGTGCTCTGCCTCACATGGACCGGGATTTTATTCCACAGCATAGGGAGTCTCTGAGTGATAAATCTATCCCTCCAGCAAGTCCTATTTATATCCGTGCTAAGGTTTAAGTCGCTTGCTCTAGTGGTTTTGGTGGATTTGGATTTTTTGAGGTGGAGCATGTCCATTAATTCCGGGTTGGACATGGCCTTGTATGTCAGGCACATGTCACCTCTGAGCAGACGGTATGCGACTGAATAGAGCTGGAGTTTCTTCAATCTGGCAGCATATGACAGATTTTGGAGTCCCTTTATCCTTTTGGTGAGGAACTTTTGGGGTCTCTCCAATTGCTGCAGATGTCGGGTGAGATACATCCCGAATGGGGCATTGTACTCGATCATTGGTCTGATAAGTGAAGAGTACAGGGGAACAATGACCTCACTAGATCTGGATGTGAATCCCTTCATGATCAGGTGGGCAATGTAGAAGGTCTTTCTAACCACTTTAGCAATGTGAGTGTCAAAAGAAAGGCCACTGTCAACCTGGGTCCCCAGGTCCCTGATAACCTCTTCTGTGCTTAGTGGATTGCCACCTATATGGTAGCTTGGGGTTACCTTGTTTTTCCCGAAGGGTATGACTATACATTTTTGGCGTTTAACTTCAGGCCATGGCTCTGGCACCAGCTATCTGTTTCAGTGAGTCCCTTCTGAAGGATATCCGTGTCCGATGCACTTTCCACTATGGCCCAGTTTGCAGTCATCTGCAAACTTTGTCAGCCAAAGTCCTCCCATGTTGGCCTGTACTTCTGAGAAGTAGATGCCAAACAATAGGGGCCAAGGACCGAGCCCTGTGGGACACCACTTGTGACCGGCTTGGAGTCTGACACAGCGCCAGCAACTCTAACCCTGTGGGTTCTGTCCTTAAGCCAGTTTGCAACCCATCTTGTGACATATGGGTTTACATTTAAGCTGGTAAGTTTTTCTACAATACCCGAGTGGGGTATTGTGTCGAAAGCCTTTGCAAGGTCAAGGTAGGCTGTATGGACTGCCTTTCCCTCATCAATGGCCTTGGTGACTATTTCAAGAAGTCGACCAAGTTCAAAAGGCATGATCTTCCCTTGACAAAGCCAAACTGGGTCGGGTCCAATGTCTGCAAGTCCCCTATATCTTTGTTTATGAGCTCCATTATGATCCTCTCCATAGCTTTGCAGACTAGACTTGTTAAGCTTATGGGGTAATTACCAGGGTCCGTGAGGCGCCACCTTTGTGGAGTGGGACCACAGTTGCCGTCGCCACTCCTTGGGCACGTATCCTGTGGTAAGGCTGAGATTAAACAGCTGCCTTATGTGCGGGTTTAATTCCTCATTTAGCTCGTGTAGCACACAGCCGGCGACACCATCCAGTCCCATTGATGCTGTGTTTTAGCTTTAGAGAGAGCAGCTTTCACCTGCGCATTTGAGATGTCCGGGAGGCTACACTCGGCTGGGATAGTTATCTCTCCCTTAGTGAGGGAGAGGCAGGTGAAGTTTGCACTGAACCTGTCTGCCAGTATGTTGGCAATGTCTGTGGGTTCAGTGATTTTTGTATCATTTTGGACTAATTCTGAGCATGTCTGTGAGTTTCCACCCAGGTTCCTAACATAGCTGAAAAAGGCCTTATGATTGTCCTTTGAATCCATGGCAATTTTTCTCTCAAAATTGGCCTTAGTTGATTTTATGAGTGCTCGTATTTTTTTACTAATAATGATCAGGGGTGACTTCCCTTTTATGGATTTTGTTCTATCATGTAATACCTTTCTCCTCTTATTGTAAAGTTTGTTAATGGCTGGGGTCCACCAGACTGGACGTTTGCCCTTTGTGGAAAGAGTCTTGGTTTTATTTGGGATTGCCTGATCCATGCAGTCCTGGAGGTGTTCATAGAAGGCATTTGTAAGGGCTTCCGCAGCTTGGGTTGTGGTTTCCTCTGACTCAGGGGCCTTGAAGGATACCACACCAGTCTTGAGTAGTGTGAAGTTTGCTTTAGAGAAGTTCTTCACTATGGTCTTTTTTGTTTGGGGTGGCGGCGGGATGTGGATTTCCAGTGAGATTAGTTTATGATCAGATCTCACCAATGAGGGATATACTTCCGGTGTAGAGCATTTTGTCCCCATGTTTGTGACAATGAGATCTAGTATATTTTCTCCTCTCGTGGGAACAGTGACTAGCTGTTCCATGGCATTTGAATTTATGAACTCCAGGAACCGTTGGGCTAGAAAGTTAGGGCTTGAGTAATGTTCCCAGTCTATATTCGGGTAGTTGAAGTCACCCAATATGATGGTGTTTGGAGATACATTTATACCCTCCAGTGTCTTCAGGAAGGCTTTGTGGGGTTCCTGAGTTTGAGAGGGTGGCCTGTAGCATGCTACAATTTGTAGAGCAGTTTTGCCTATGGTTAGTTGCACCTGGATGGTTTCGAGCTTCATGCGTTGCCACCAACCTGGAGGTGTGAGTATCCTTTATGAATATGGATACACCCCCTCCTTTTGTGGAGTGGTCCGGGTTTTGGGGCCGGAACGCATGATATGAGGTAAAACCTAATAGTGCCGGGGTGCTCTCAGGAGCCTTGAACCAGTTTTCAGTTACAGCACAGACATCGATGTTCTCCATACTGAGAAGGGCCTCGAGTGCGTGCATTTTGAGATTTAGACTTCTGGCATTGAGCAGCATTACCCTCAATTTCTTCCCATTTTTGTTTTCTAGGGTGGTAGGTTTAGAATTTGAGCCTTGCCTAAAAAAGGCACTATGGGGTGGCAAGAGCCTTAGCCAATATCCGGAATCCCAGGGGTGACAGGTGCAAGCCGTCCCTTGCGAAGCAGCGTGGCTTGTCAAGCATGTCATCCCAGGCAGACAGACACTGGATCCCCTTTGAATGACACCAGACATTAAGCCAATTGTTAAAGCTGATCATCTTGTCTCTATATTGTGGCATCATTCTTGGTGAAGGAAGGATACTGCTCAGGGTTAGGGTCATACCTGCCTGGGCTACATAATCAGAGAGCTCCTCTATGTCTCTTTTCATGCAGTCCAGGGAGGTGCGTCTCAGGTCGTTCACACCAGCATGGACAATGACTGTGTCATATTTGTACTTGCTGTGGAGTGACCCAGTGGTTGTGTTATGTGGCGGAATCTAGCGCCCGATAGGCAGCTTACTGTGACCCTCTCCTTGTTCAGCCTGGTGAGTGGGACGTCAGTGTGTCTGACTATGGAGTCACCTATGACAAGTATGTTTGGTGTTGTATTTGGCCTTAAGGGCTGTGACTGCTTTGCACACTGCTTTTGTGGTTTATGTGTTGCTTGTGGGGTGTCTTGAGGTAGCAGTTGTTTGGGTGTCTGCTTTGGAGGCCTCTGCTGTTTAGGTAAATTTTTACTCAGAGCCTCCGAGTATGTCTTTGTGTGTTTATGTGTTTGATTCAGTGGAGTGGTAGCATTATGTGAGGCTGGTTTTGTGGTGTGTGTAGTTGCCTTCTCCTCCTGTCTGGTCTTGCCAGTCCTGAGTTGAGAGAGCTCAGCCTCCAGTTTGGCTAAATAGCTGCATCTCTCGCAAGTATTTGTGTTATGTGGGAGGAGGAGAGGGTTGTCTGTGTACATGAGGCAGTTATAACATTGCCTCAAGATTCCCAGATTCACCAGCTGGACCGGAGAGGAGATTGACAACTGACCTTTGGACATGCTAGAATAATATTGGGAAATCCTTAATTGAAAACAAGGGCCAGTGGGGAGTGAGGGTGTAGTGCTTTTAATTTTTAGTGCTGACTTATATACATACACACACACACAAAAAAAAAAAACACTTTATGCATTGCCGCTTAGCTAGGGTTAAACTATTCCTGGCGCCATAAAGTCTACTCTTCAAATTTTCCCTTAGAATTAGCCAGTTTTTTTAGTTTTAGCCCTCAAATCTGTTTCTTTGAGCTCAGCACTTGTTCAGAACTCGTAAGCACTAAATAAGCTACAAATTACTACAGCACTCAACTTTCCTCACTTGTCTAGAGGAAAACAGTTTTTAGTACTTAATAAATAAGCACCTATCCAGGCATGTCTAAGGGTCAGCTCCCGGTGTTTTCTCCTGTCTACTTGATGAATCTGGGCATCTTGGGGCAATGCAGCAAATGCCTCATGTACACAGACAACCCTCTCCTCCTACCACCCAACACTACAACCTGTGAGAGATGCACTTATATAGCCAAACTGGAAGCAAAGCTCTCTTCACCCAAGACTGGACTATACAGTCAAGAGGAAAAGGTAAACCCTTGCACCACACCACACTCATCACACAGTCCCTCAAAACCTACACCACCAAACCACACACGTAGCAACACAAAACACACACCTACATTTGCAGAGGCTCTCAATAAAAATCTGCTCAAGCCACAGAGACCTCCAAAGCAGAAACTCATGCAACCTCAACCCCCCCAACACAACCCAAATGACACATAGCCCACAAACTCAATGTGCCACTGAACCACAGCCCATAAGGCATAACAACGTACCCAACACTCTAGTCATAGGTGACTCTATAGTCAGGCACACTGATGTTCCACTCACCAGGCTAAACAAGGAGAAAGTTACTGTCAGCTGCCTGTCGGGTGCCAGGATCCGCCACATAACGCACGCATTCAGGTCACTCCACAACAAGTACAAATATGACTCTGTCATTGTCCATGTTGGTGTGAATGACCTGAGACGTACCTCCCTGGACTACATGAAAAGAGACATGGAGGAGCTCTCCGATCTTGTAGCCCAGGCAGGTATGACCCTAGCCCTGAGTAGCATCCTGACATCATCCAGAATTATACAACAGTACAAGGACAAAATGATTGACTTCAATAATTGGCTAAGCTTCTGGTGTAATTCTAAGGGGCTCCAGTATCTGTCTGCCTGGGATGACATGATCAACAGACCACAATGCTTTGCCAGAGATGGCCTGCACCTGTCGCCCTTGGGACTCCAGATACTGGCTAAGGCTCTTGCCACCCCTATAGTGCCTTTTTTAGGCAAGGTTCAAATGACAAATTCACCACCGTAATAGGTACAAGAAGCAAAATCTGAGGGTAATGCTACTCAATGCTAGAAGTCTAAACCTCAAAATGCATTCACTCGAGTCACTCCTTAAAATGGAGAACATCGACATCTGTGCAGTGAAAGAGACCTGGTTCAAGGCTTCAGAGAGCACCCCTGCATTACCAGGCTATAATTAATACCACACCTTTTGGCCACCTAACCTGGACTGAAATGCTAAAGGTGGAGGCGTGTCCATATTCATTAAGGATGCCCACACCTCCAGGCTAGTTGCTCAGCATAATGCATCCGGGATTATCCAAGGGCAACTAACTCTGGGCAAGACCGCAATCCAAATTGTAACTTGCTACAGATCCCCCACCATGTCCCAGGATTCCCCCTCCTCATTTCTTGATACACTGGAAAATATTAGGGTACAACCCAACACTCTAATAATGGGCGATTTCAACTACCCCACCATTAAATGGGAAAACTATTCATGTACCAAATCTTTTGCTCAACGTTTTCTGGAATTCATAAATTCCAATGCCTTGGATCAACTTATCCACACCGCCACCGCCCACCAGGGGCAGCAATATCCTAGACCTGGTCATTACCAACATGGGCGCCGGTGTTCCACACCCGAGGTCAATTCTTCGTTGGTCAGATCTGACCACAAGCTAATCAGCCTAGACATTCACATCCCGCCCCAACTCCGCATTAGGGAAACCACCGTAAATAATTTCTCCAAAGCCAACTTCACGCTTCTTAAGACAGAAGTGGCAAACTTCACGACACCCATGCAGACGAACAATAGAGGTACGACTGCTGAATCCTATACAAATGCACTTTATAAGCACTTACACAAGTGCATGGATCGTGCTATCCCTAACAGAACCAAGATGCTATCCTTCAAAAAAAGGAAGTCAATCTGGTCGTCCCCTGCCATAAACAAACTCTACCACAGAAGAAAGAAACTGTTGCAAAAAAGAGTAAAATCCCATGATTGGAAGAACTCCCTGGTCAGCCTCAGTAAGAAGCTGAGAACCCTCATAAAATCCTCCAAAGCTATTTATGAAAACAAAATCGCCACTGATTCTAAAGACAACCACAAAGCATTCTATAGCTATGTCAAGAATCTCAATGGCAACACTCAGATCTGCTCTGAATTTCAGCACAATGGCACTAACTATACAGAACCAACTGATGTTGCCAACATCCAGGCAGATAGATTCAGTGCTAACTTTACCCCCCACCCCCTAAAGGGCCCATATCTGTACCGGAAGAATACAACAGTCCTGTAATCACAGCTGCAAAGGTAAAAACCACACTCTCCAAAGCCAAGAACATAGCATCCATGGGACTTGACAACATCCCAGGCTGCATTTTACATGAACTACAGAATGAACTGGTACCCCACCTAAGCACCATGTTCAATCATAGCCTCACCTCAGGCTTTGTGCCCACAGAATGGCGCACAGTGACGGTTATCCCACTCCACAAAGGGAGAGCCACCGTGGGCCCTGGGAACTACCGCCCTATTAGCCTAGCGAGCCTGGTCTGCAAAGCCATGGAACGTATTATCATAGAACTTATAAACAAAGCCACTGGTAATCTTCAAACTCTGGACCCCACCCAGTTTGGGTTTGTAAAAGGCAGATCATGTCTCCTAAACCTGACTGATTTCTTTGAAGCAGTCACCAAAGCCGTAGACTAGGGTAAGGTGGTTCACACAGCCTATCAAGATCTCACCAAGGCTATTGACACCATTCCCACTCTGGAATTATAGATAAACTCACTAAACTTGGTATAAATCCCTATGTCACAAGATGGGCTGCCAAATGGCTCACTGACAGAACCCACACTGTGAAAGTAGCAGACTCCAAATCCAACTTCAGACCAGTGACATATGGAGTACCACAGGGTTCAGTCCTGGGTTCTCTCCTGTTTGGTATCTACTTTTCTGAAGCACAGGCTAACACAGAAGGTCTTTGGCTAATGAACTTTGCAGATGACTGCAAACTAGAAGCCATAACTGAAACTCCTAACGATGTGGACATCCTACAAAAGGGCCTCACTGAGACAGATGCCTGGTGTCAAAGCCATGGCCTTAAGCTCAATGCCAAAAAGTGCATTGTCATCCCCTTGGATAAAAACTCTGTACCCATGAGCTACCACATAGGTGGTAGTCTACTTAACACTGAAAGTGTGATAAGAGACCTTGGGACACAGGTGGACAGTAGTCTCTCCTTTGATAATCACAGTAGTCAAGAAATCCTTCTACATGGCACACCTCATCACAAAAGGTTTCTCATCCAGGAAAAAAGGGGTCATTGTTCCCCTCTACTCATCATTCATTAGACCCATTATAGAGTACAACGCCCCTTTTGGTATGTACCTCACAAGACATCTACAACAACTGGAAAGGCCTTGAAATACCTCACAAAGAAGATTACTGGCCTCAAACAGATGCCCTACGCAGACCGTCTCAAAAAACTCCAGCTTTACTCCATTGTATATCGCCTACTCAGGGGTGATCTCTGCCTAACATACAAAGCTATGTCAAACCCAGAGCTGTTGGACATGCTCCACTTAAAGAAATCCCAATCACTCCGAGCTACATGCTCTAGGGACCTAAATCGTGAGACCACAATAAACAGAACATGCTGAAGGAATAGATTCCTGTCCCAGACACTTCCCATACTCTGGAACAAACTACCTATCTATAGCAAACAAAGCTCCTCATTAGCACTCTTGAAGAAAAATATTGATGATTGGATGGGAAATAGGGATTCACCCCGGGGATCACCTCTGTGGCTCTGTTCAACAGGGGCACAGGAAAATAATTTTCTTGGCTGACGAAAGCCAGGGTACCTTTTTGGCTAGGCTTGTATAGGCCTTAAGACCAATAGCCTAGTACCTACCTATGGACCTATATATATATATATATATATATATATATATATATATATATATATATACATACATACATATAATATATATATATATATATATATATATATATATATATATATATATATATATATATATATATATATATATATATATATATATATATATATATATATATATATATATATATATATATATATATACACACACACATAGATATATACACACATACATATATATATATATATATATATATATGTATATATATATATATATATATATATATATATATATATATATATATATATATATATATATATATATATATATATATATATATATATACATTTATACATATATATATTATATATATATCTATATATATATATATATATTTATATATATTATATATACATTTATACACACACACACACACACACACACACACACACACACACACACACATATATATATATATATATATATATGTATACATATATAATAGAAATAATTCAGAGTAACGGTGAGTGTGGAAGAGAGGTGAAGAAGAGAGTACAGGCAGGGTGGAATGGGTGGAGAAGAGTGTCAGGAGTGATTTGTGACAGACGAGTACCTGTAAGAGCGAAAGGGAAGGTCTACAAGAGGGTAGTGAGACCAGCTATGTTATATGGGTTGGAGACAGTGGCATTGACAAAAAGGCAGGAGTTTGAGCTGGATGTGGCAGAATTAAAGATGTTAAGATTTGCACTGGGTGTGACGAGGGTGGACAGGATTAGGAATTAGTATATTAGAGGGTCAGCCCAGGTTGGAAGGTTTGGAGACAAAGCCAGAGAGGCACGATTACGTTGGTTTGGACATGTGCTGAGGAGGGATGTTGAGTATATTGGGAAAAAGATGCTAAGGATGAAGCTACCAGGTAACAGGAAAAGAGGAAGGCCTAAGATAAGGTTTATTGATGTGGTGAGAGAGGACATGCAGGTGGTTGGTGTGACAGAGCAAGATGCAGTGGACAGGAAGAACGGGAACAGCCGAAAGAAGATGATGATATATATATATATATATATATATATATATATATATATATATATATATAGATATATATACACATATATGTATATATATGTATATATATATATATATATATATATATATATATATATATATATATATATATATATATATATATATATATATATATATATATATATACACACACATAAGCTTTGTAGTACATAGAAGGCTGGAAACACATAAAGGCAATGCTGTGGGGAAAGTAAGACCTAAACAAGAAATGTTTCTTCTCACTAAGGAGTGTGCAAAACAGCAACAAAAACACAAAAAAATTTTTAGAAAATATTAAGGAACAAATACAAAAATTGCACAAGCAAAGAGTTACGAGCATGCACTGAAATGGCACACATAGTGATGTAACTGTTTATATAAATGATATTCACTATGAGTTGAGTTGCTGATACAAACATGACACAGATGCAAAATTATTTAAATAACATTTTATTTTTGCAAATAATGTTCATTTCTTAGTACAGAATGGCAAATGGATGGAAATAAAAACCATAGGTTTGTGGATGTGTAGCTGAGGTTGTTTTGAAGAGGTGTGCATCCCTGAGAAAGGCACAGCAAGCAACACATGTATTAATTTTTAAATGAAAAGAGCCACTGTGTCACTGTGTACAGTTCATTACAAGGTCAGAGAAAATAAATAAAAGAAAATCTTTTACTCTGCTATGAAAGGAGCCAGCTGATGATCTATGTCCATGGAATTAATTTATGACCCTGAATCTTGACCAGAAAAAAAAAACTAGAAAAATGTAGCATGCATATCTAAATAAGTGTTTACCCACCTGCCGGGGTGATTATGTACACATTTAGGGCATACCTCCCATGATTTAGCCACTCATTTTAAGATCTACTGCCAAGTAAAAAAGCATTGTTTACAAACGACAGCTCTGTTCTGGATGCAGGATTCATAGGTGAGCAGGCAGTAACAGATCTGAGAAGTTATTTCCATTCAGTCGGATCCAAGCTCGAGAAAAGCAATGGACCTCAGTCAGTTTTTGTCTCAAGAACCAGCTCCATCACATAACAAAGCCTGGCAGTGGGATTTCCCACTTTAACTTTAACACAACCCAGCAGTTCTTAATTCAGAACCCAATAAAGATGTGTATGTAATTATTATTACAAAAAGGAACTGCCATGTAAAAATGCAAAAACTGTACTGTAACCTAACACAACTCCTTTTTTTTTATTTCCCTCACACAATGAATATTATAGTCAGGATGAGAAATGCGTGGGAAATCCAGGTAGATGGATTTTTTTTACTGGGGTTAGTGGTACCATATATATTCCACAGTGATTTGGTGTTACTCATTTCTATGATATAGGTCAGCCCCACAACATAATAAAAAGATCCTATTAATGACACAGTAAGGCATGTTTGTTTTCACACTGTACTAACAGCAGAATGACAGCAGGGGATAGTGTCACCTGCAGTGCTCTAGATGGCGCCAGAGTGACTCTGAGAAAAAAGTGCTGCTGTGACCTATGTCTTCTTTTGACATGGTGCTTGGTGTCTGTGGCTTTAAAACAAAATGCATTAAAATGAAGAGAGCAGCCCAAGATGAAACATGATAAGAATGTCAGTTGAGACATTTAATTGCTGAACTCAAAGCAACCTCTCTTATACCACTGCATGTCTTTTACCCGCCGCATGGATTGCACCTGTGGGTGGTTGGCTCCCCACTCATTCCAGTGTTTATAGGGCCCAAACTCAAACACATACTGGTAGCCCCTGTAACCAGGATACTGATAGCCAACCCACCTGAAATGAGAAAAGAAAACACAACATATATTAAAGTAATGGCAAGTGAACCAGATACAACCTATGTTAAAGTAATGACAGGTGAACCAGAAAAGTGAATTTAATTTCAGTAAGGAATCAAAATCAGAATTACAAACTAATGTGACACAGATAAAAAGTAAACTCCCTTATTTTATTTCTCTTGCTCAGAGATGTGCTGACCATGCACTACTGACAACTTCGTAGTAAGGAAGTGTTATGATGTGACTCCATTGTAAAATGAACAAAAAAAAAAAACATAAGCAATTGTCAAGTCCAGCTGCTTTGCCTGAGCAAGTGTGATTTAAACTCAGATGTTCCTGGCAAGTGACTGTAATCTGTAAATACTCTGGGTCACTTGCCAGGATCATCTGAGTAAGTGACAGTAAATACTCTGGGTAGTTTTTTTTTTCTAAAGCAGTACTCTACTGAACTCCTGAGATAAACTGTGTTTGACTACTATCAATCAGATTAACATAACTGAGCCCCCAATACTCCAGCTAACGACTGATCTCTGACCCCCAAATCCATGCAAATAAAAAGTCTCTCTAATGGTAAAGTTGGCCTCCCTGGTAAGGCATTGGCTTGCTTCAGGGGAGGTCCAGGCAAGTCAGAATTTCTTTTGTTCTACTATGAATTTCTCCCCATTCATTACCTGCTGACTGTGAGTTCAACCCTCTAACCCGGGAGCATCATCCAGGCAGTAATCAGGTTATTACCTTACCCTAACTATCATGGCAGCCTTGGATAAGAGGGAAGTCCCATAATGTCAATCCAGTGATTCGAACACACTCTTGCATGCTGCATTGTAGGTCTTGGGCTGTTGCTGCACACCCAACCTTCACTACGTGACAAACTGTGCAGCAGGCTGGGCTGCTTCCTCCTTCTGGATGGGAAAACCGCCAATGGCCACTGATTCCCATCCTTCCCACCTAGATGCTCCAGTGCAGGGGCTGCTTAATGAACCAAGGTCATAATTAGAGTTGCATCTCAGCGTGTCATGAAACAGGTACTTAACAATCATACATAGGGAATTTAGGGTAAACAAACAAGACATGTCTGTAAGGAGATCACATCCTTCTTATTGTGATCACTTATTCAAACGAAAAGGATGTGTTATTTAAGGTTCTGCTGCTGAAAATGAACTTTAAAAGTTACACAAGCAACACTGTAGCAGGAAGACCTGCCAATGTCCTAGTTTATTCAGGACATCAAAGTAGGATGTAGTGAAATCATTGCTTAGACAAGCCTTAATTACTTGTTTGATTAACTGGTAAACAATTGTAAGCAACTAGTTAAGTCTGAACTGTCAATTATCAGTTTGGCAGGAAACTAAATCCTATACAATTGCTTTCTAACGTTTACAAAGCAAAAAAAAAAAAAAAACTGGGGCCTTTGACCCTTTATAGAAACAATAGCTGAAATTCATGTATATTCACAAACACATTGTTAATGTGATGCAAATGTCCCTATTAATAAAAATGAAACAACAAGCATTTGCACTGTAGTTCAGTATGATATCCAGACTTTTAAAATGAATTTTCAGCAGCAAAACCTTAAAACAAGCATCCTTTTGGTATGTGTAAGTGATCATAACACTTTAAATTCTTTGCACATGATTTTTAAAATATTAACTGCATGGTATTGTTTTATGTGTTGTTAGGCTAAATGCCAGAAGACAGCAGTCAGTGACGTAAGTATTTTACTATAAAATGATAGATAAAGAATACCACACCAAACCATTTAATAGTTATTTTAAATGTGCGCAAGTGTATATTTCAATGCATCATATGTCTATTCTATATAGGAAGAGACAATGTACTTTACTATCTATGACACTTAATGAGTTTTATGTGGTTTTGAGAGAGATTTAAAGTGAAAGAGTCTGCAAACCTACCCTTTAAGAAATTAATCTAAACACTTATTTGTCTGTGGAGTCATAAAAAAACACAGTACAGTTTGTAATCTTGGTTGAAAAGATTTATTTATCAGCTGGAGCCCCCAACATATTCTTACATATTTCTTAAACTGTTTAGTCCTTGAAATTTAAGCAAAGGGGTGTTTTCTAGGGTATGTATTGTAAAATATCCATTCTCCTTGGAAAGGAAGGAAGTTGCAAATCTTTGAAAATAAAAGAAGCCTCTACAGTTAAAGCCATTCTATCAGAAGCATAGCTGGTTCAATTAGCGCTCTTTGCTGGTGCTATGATCCAGTGCTCCATTGCCTTAGCTGCTGAAGAAGTGAAGAGCAAAAAAAGCACTTCACTGTAATAAGCTGTAAGTGATCAGCTTATTACAATTAGATCTACGCACTCCACCTCCATCCCAGCAAAAAAAAAAAAAAAAATGGATGCTCCTTCTACCGGCACACCAACCATGGGGCCAAATGCATGATACACTCCCATCCCTTCAGCACCAGCCATTCAGGTCCCATTCCTGTGCCCTGCCCCCAACCTTCGTGTGCTGTCCCCACTGTGGGCCAGTAATCAAGGAGTCTGAATCCTTACCACTGGCACTGGAGAGGAATGTTCACTTGGAACAAAAATGGATACACCCAGTATTTCCAGATGCAGCTCTCTGCATCTAGCACAATTTCCCTTAAGAGCACATGGGGGACACACTCAATCCAGGGTCTAGATTTCTCTATCTGTCTCCGTCCAGGTCCCCAGTAAAATTCCCCACTGGCACAGCTATAGAGCTGAGACCTCAGCTGGGTGTCCAAGCCAAGTTCTCCACCACTCTCTCTGTGAAACCAATGCTTCATGTCCCTGCTTCAAGCAGCTCACACACACACACACACACACACACACACACACACACACACACACACACACACACACACACACACACACACACACACACACACACACACACACACACACACAGCCTTGCTAAGATCTGCTGCAGCTCCTGGAAGTCATAAAACAATTTCAAACCTCCATCCTTCCAGAGTAGCAATTAGTTCACCCCAAAGACAATACAGAAAGTGTCCTAGTACAGACTTTTTGTCTCTGGCTGCATTGAGTACTGTAAGATACAATCTTCATGACCTAAACCAGATAATTTAACTTCAAACTATTTTCAAAGTTGGGTGGATTGAGATTAATCTCTTCTCTTCCAGTATCCTCTGTTAAAACATATACATTTAAATGGTTACAATAACACATGTACATATCTTTTTCTGTCCAGCAGGGCACACTTTTGGTACATTTTTAACACAAGCAACTTTACAAATACATGTTTCAACACAAGCACCTGTGCAAATCAGATTGATATTCACATGACATATAATTCTGTATGAAATTCCAGCTAGCTGTGCTGGCATATGATACACATCCACTGCTCTACTGCTCCTAGCATAACTGGGAATACCTCACATCTTTACACCTCCTTTTAACATATTTTATTTAAAAAATTATTATTTTACACTGCACTAATAATAATAAAGAATCATTGCTTGAGCTTTAAGGTGTAGCTAAGTCAGTGTAGACAGAAGACCTTTCTACTCAGCATTGAATGAAGCCTTAAAGGAAGGACAGAAAAAAATAAAATGCAGGCAATACTAAAGGTAAGTGCAAGACAAATACCATATGCAGTAGTCTTACTCTATAGCTATAATCTAACCCTCTACCTCCCACACATAATCCAAATTCTAATGTGGGACTAACTAATGTTGATTAGTTACTATATTCCTGCTACAGTGGGAAGGCTGCTACTGCTAAAATGCAGCAGAAAAGGGCCACGTCAGGGATGCATCCCAGGACATAGCTGTAAAGGGTCTGTAAGGACGAGACTATTCACCAAGTTTAAAAAAACCATTAAATAAAAATAACATGAAATAATTATAACATGTTTCTAAACACATGAGTCAAATTGGTGCAAGATAAAACAGCCAAGTCCAGGATGCATCCTTAGCACTGAGCCTTTACTGAAGGTGATAAGAAGTACAATTGAAAATACAGTTAATATAAACATGTGAGGACTAGAACACTTCACTACCGCATAGGCAATGGAGGTTTGTGTTTAGAAACTGCCTGGCTATCATTGAAGGATTGCTGAGAATTGTCAGCTCCCTCCCTTATCATTAATAAAGGGGGACCTACTACACCCCCCTTCCAAAGGTATAGTGTATTAAGTAGCGCCTACATCATGGGACTGAATTTGGCATTATAAGAAGCAATGTTCACCTAATGAACATAATAAAATTATTCCCCATTTTATATTCTACACATCTTCAAAGGATCCTATCCCTCTTTTTTGACAGGGTAGGGTGAATTAGACCAGTTGATAGTTTCTTTGGGTAAAGGCGTGACCATGTAATCCAATGCAAGTTTAAGAGGTACCCAAGAAAGTTCACAGTCACATAAATGCTGGAACAGAAAGTTGGACAAGGGATAATTTCATGCTAATGTTGTTACTGGAAAGTAATGCACTTAAAGGAAAATAAAGTAATGAGACTTACGTTCCACCTGTGACTTGAATGCTGGCAACCCTGTCCTGGAAGCCATAGGACCACAAGCTGGGAATGTCCTCATCACAGACCTCCATTTTTCTGCCCTCAAAGTTTGCACATTCATATAAACAAATCTTGAAGTCTTGTGTATCCTGAAAATGGAAACAAATCAAAATCATAACTTTTTTTTCATTTTTTTAATTACATAATTTATACCCATTAACTTATTTTTGGCTGCAGCAAGTCTATGTAAGGAGGGTTAACACATGACTGTTTAACATTTGAGTATTAGTTCTAGGAGAGACTAGTTACTAGTCCAGGGAAAGTAGGCAGGAATTCTGGGAAGTATATGCCTTGGTATCCTAGCACAAAGCAGTATAAGGTGAAGACAATATAACTGTTGTGAGGTGTTTACAATAACACGAGTGACTTGGTCTTGTCTTTGCAGTTTAGTACTTATTACTCATTTATAACCACTCCTAAAGGACAGTTCTTTGCCTCAGATTTTTGCTAGGCAATAAATTTACTGCCTGAATGAGTAACAGGCAGGACTACACCCCCTCAGTCTAAAGACATAACCTAGCCCACTTGGAGGAGCTAACCAAATCTTAGATCCACAGCCCAAACAAATTAACATAATTTCAAGCATGACAGATATAAGACACTGACACTCACCCATGGTCTACTATATATATATATATATATATATATATATATATATATATATATATATATATATGTGTGTGTGTGTGTGTGTGTGTGTGTGTGTATATATATATATATATATATATATGTATATATATATATATATATATATATATATATATATATATATATATATGTATGTATATATTCTCAGGATGTTAAATTGTGCGAACAAAGTACTCATGTCAGGCATAAACTATGTGTCCTGAAACATTTACCCAGCAGGGCCAACCAGTGATACACAGCAGCTTGTTCTACATAGCCATTTTGTTAAAATGTTATATAGTTAACCTTCAGTCTATTAAATGGGTTAAATTTGGCTGTAAAGATAATATTACCAGTCATACTCCTTGTACTACCATTTAGCCCTCAGCAATGTATCAGAATTAACAGCACATAGCAATTAACATAAAATGGAGGTGGTTTGTGGGAGCTGAAATGGTCAAGAAATGAACGAGTCAGTCCTCCATCATTATTGCAAATACGTTACAGTGTTGTAGTAAATTTATGATCATTCATATCTTCATGGTTTAGCCACTAATATTAGTGAACGTGCTGAGCTATGAGTCTGAAGGTCAAGTTTGGCTCCATCTAGCATGCTGCAGAAAACAGCTGTGGCAAAATATCTTTCTTCTTTGAAAACAGGAATTAATTTGTAATGCTTCATGAAAGTTGTTGACTGAAAAACAAGTCCCTGCTTCACAAATGGCTGCTGATGGGACTCCACTACAGAGCCAGCAATCCCTCTTTTTGAATGTGCTGTGATGGTTCCATAACTCTCAACTTGCAGACATTGAAAACAGGTAGAAAGGCCCATAAAAAATAAGTACATTCAGCCAAAAATCTGGACAACTAATTAGCATAACATTTGAATACCAAATAGTACATAACTCTTCCCACTTCGGTAGGAATGTGGAATAATACTTAGAAACATATTTAAAAATCAGACAGTGACAAAATGATGGAAATTATAAGCACATTATCAAAGAGACAGTGTAAAATCTGTAGAAATTCTACCATACAAGGGAATTTAATTTTGCTTCCTTAAAAGGGAGATGTAATAAGTGTGTCCATTTTCTTTAAATATTGCTGTCAGTAGTATGTTGGTCATAGTAGTGTGTTTTTCTGTGTACTAGACAGCTTAAAAAAAATCACATGCGTTGAAGGGGGATTCAGAAAATTGTGTGAAAGAATAAATCAAGCCTGAAAATAGGAACATACCGCCAAAGACAGGTACATCATGTGCAGAGGTAAATCAGGCCTGAGTATAACAATGTTCCTCCTAAACAGTGAGAATTGTTGACTCTGCCCCACTACAACTCATAAGAGAAGCCTATAGAACCAGCAAATGAATTCAGAATGATTTGCTTATCCACAGAAAATCCCAACTCACTGATAGAAGATATAAAAAGCTGTCCAGACTTAGTCAGGCTTTCTAAGCACTTTAGTTTTAGGAATCGCATGCAAAAAGTTGTCTCGTAGAATCCATGAGATATAGGATCCTAAGGCTGAGAACAGAAGGAGGGAATCTGATTTTATTTTTGATTTAAAGCAATTTCTGATGCAGCTTTAGACATTAAAAAAGGGTTATTCAAGAGAGCTATCTGACGTTTATGAAAACCAAGTCCTGAACTCGTATGGACATGCATATAATTTAATTCCAAAGGTCACAATATCTTGAATGAGCATCTGTGATCTCACTGTCTTTGTTCAACAGTCCTTGACTGGTGTGATTCTTGCTTCTTAAAGCACTTATTGCAAGTTGCCTCTCATGTACAGTCTTCATAAAGTTATAAATCTGTGTCATCAATGATAACCCCTTTCTGATATTGGTCAGTCAGTATGAATATGATCTGCTTAATCAAAAATCTTACACAGAGTAATAAAAACAGCCTAGATAAGCTAAACATTATTCATATTTAGGAATATTATCAGTCAGTGGCAAGATGGCAGTCATTACATTGTGGTCTTGCCTAAAACCATGAGGTACCTAAGATAGGATGCTATATTTTAAAATATAAATCCTGCTCCAAATTTGAACCTAGACCTTGGGTATTTAATGAAATTAGAAACTGCATCATACTGGACTGTGTATGTATTGGACAGCTATATAATTGGAGAAGTACTTACCATTCGGACTGGCCTAAAGGACATTATTCTATCACTGTGGTAGCTGTTAGACCAGGCATCCCAGCGAGGATATTCTCCTTTCTCTAACATAAACATCTCACCTCCAAAGTTCTGTTGCTCATAAGCCATCCAGCTGCAAAATAAGAATGCAATGTGTTGTTAAATAACCAGAGCTCTGACAATGCAATATCTTGTTAACTAACTAGAGCTCTGACAATGCAATATGTTGTTAACTAACCAGAGCTCTGACAATGCAATATGTTAACTAACCAGAGCTCTGACTGCAATATGTTGCCTCTTGATAGGCTCTAGAACCATGACAGGATACAATAACATTCACTGACGCTTTCACATTTAGCACATTAGCTGTATATCTCAGCCAGCCTTCCCTCCAATGGAGCTCTGAAAGTTTACACTGTAACATCCAATAGGCAGAGCCCGAGCTTTTTCATAAAATCAAATTATGGCCTCTCATTTCAAATGAATGTTCATATCTCTGGAACCATAGGGGTTACTAAAGAAGGGTAAATAGAAAACACTTCAGAACAAACTATTTTTTATAATGCTAGCATTCTTTAGGCTGAAGGTCTTAAACTGGATTTTATAAGTCACAGTATACTGTGGTGGTGGTGGTGCTGCGGTAGCATTGTCGCCTCACAGTAAGACGTTGTCCTGTTCGATTCTCAGCTAGAGTGTCTTCTGTGTGGAGACATGCGTGAATGGGCGTACCTTCGTTGAAGGTTGTGCGTCAGCGCAGGCAACTCGGCACGTAAAAATCTACTGCCAATCATTAGCGGACCGGAGTTCCGCTGTGGCAACCCCCTAACTGGGAAAAGCCGAAAGTCACAACAAGTAAACACAATAACTGTTAAGTGTGTAATATTTTAAAGCAGCTTACAACATCTCGGCAACCACTCAAGTTGCACACATACTATAATTAGCATTTTGTTCATCCAGCCGAAAGCTTTCATATTAGACTAAGCAATTCTGCCTGTACCACTCAGTTGTTAACATATTTGGAGAAGCATGAAATTTAAGACAGTATAAATGAATATTATGTGAATAGCAATTAATACCTATTTACCTGCATTAGACAAAGGCAATGTATCAGTGCAGTTGTATTGTCCATCACTTGTATGCAACATGGTTTTGGAATTATTAATGGAAATATGAGAAGACAATATTAGATAGCTACAGGTATCAGTAGGATGAAACTAGAGAGATGACTGGAGGTTTCACTAGTCACTTTAATGAGTTAATTCCAGCTGTTGTGTTTATCTGAGGTAGGCAGCAAGGCAGTATAGATTAATTCTGCTGTATCATTGCAGTTGTCATATAATTCCTGAGCATCCAAGCAAAAGAAGGGACTGACAGGACTCATATGGCATCAGCTGTTTCTAACAGAGCTGAAGAAATTCTCCAGCTTCCAGCATAAGTTAAAGTTGTAGACTAACTAAAGCCGAATGCCTGCCTGACTCATTTAAACTAATGAACAATTTCATGTTAAACAACTGAGAGTTAGGGACACAGCAAGCCAGTTATGGTTTACTCAACCCATTTTGTAAGCTTTATCCCCCCCCGTAGAACCTAACCTAATGGCTGTTCTACCAGCACCCATTTTCCAATGTTCCCATTCATTCAACAGTAGCAGGAGCTGGGCATCCCCAGGTTAGGCAAGATCTCTCTCTAGCCCATTCACTACTCTCCAGGAACCCCAATCAGCTCATCTGATCCATGGCAACAGTCAGGCTGAAGGAGGTGGGCTTGATGGTCATGCAGGGCTGCTTATCCTTTCCCACAGTGGAGTACCCCATCCCCTGTGGCGACTCTTCGGAGTTTTGATTTGTGTTGCCCTTTGAAGGGAAATATGCTTCCATGTGCTGAATTTCCCACAGCTTACTATGACTGCAGTCCAGAGTGCATGCAGTCCATAGTGTGGGCTTGATAGGCTCAAGTTCCATGTGGTGCATCACTTAGTGCTCTTACTAGGTGTCACTCATAGGGTGAGTTACAACCACCACCCTTCCCCCATGATAGGCAAACCAACAATGACAACATGCTCCCATTCTTCCCAGCCAGCTCCCACAGGTGTCTGAGCAGCTATTGAAACTCTGGTCACTTGCAACATAATCGGGCTTTATCTCTCTCTCTCTCTCTCTCTCTCTCTCTATGCCACAGACTTAGCTTCCATTTTGTAAGCTTCAGCACTTAGCATGTTTGTGTTAAATCTCTAGTTTTCCTAAGAAACTTTACAACTAACATTTTTGTTTCTTAAAAGTATCTAAATCTGAATTAAGAACTTCTTATGTTTTCACCATATGTAATTTATCTAAAATATATTTCTGTCTTAAAATGGTATGTTTTAAAATATCCAGTCTGAGAAACTGGACTTCCATATTGTGGTATCATTGACTGCTGTACACTGACTCTCAGATGTTCAACATATTCCTATGCTGACAATGAAAAAGTAACTGCAAAATATTATGTCTGAATGGAGGGTGGCTTTTTAAAAGTTAGCATAATAACAGGTGCCAATTACTAATTTTTGGAGGGCATACTTCATATTTGAGTCCTGGTAGTAATATCCTATGATTGCATCACTGTTTAGAGGGAAAAGGTAATATTGCCTTGACAGTTTGTACCTTATAGTTTTATGAGAAATACCTCACTTGTAGTAACTCAAAGTTTCATAGTTTCATAGTTTAGTACTAGGTTATCTGCCCTGGGGCATTTGTAAGCCTAGCCATAGTGATGTGGCTTTCACCACCCCATAAAATGGTACAAAATGCACAGAATATATTTAGAATACTGTGCCTCTGTCTAGTAGTGACACAGTGAAGGTCCCCTTATATAATAGAATTAGTTTACTGTGCCCCTGTCTAGTAGTGACACAGATGTGACCCCTGGGGTAAACTTATGATCTCCCATCCACTCATCAAGATTTCTCTTGAAGAGAGTCAGTGAGGGGCTCTGCCTAACATGAACTGGGATCTTGTTCCAGAGCATGGGAAGCCTCTGGGTTATGAATCTATCCCTCCAGCATGTCCTATTCATACTTGTGCCGAGGTTTAAGTCTTTAGCTCTCATGGTTCTGATGGATTTGGATTTTTTGAGGTGGAGCATGTCCATCAGTTCCTGATTGGACATGGCCTTGTACATCAGGCAGAGATCACCTCTGAGCAGGCGGTATGCTACTGAATAGAGCTGGAGTTTCTTTAGTCTGGCAGAATAAGACATATGTTGGAGACCCTTGATCCTCTTGGTGAGGTACTTTTGTGGTCTCTCCAACTGTTGCAAATGCCGGGTGAGGTACATACCAAATGGGACATTGTACTCAGTCATGGGTCTGATGAGGGAGGAGTATAGGGGTACAATGACATCCTTGGATCTGGATGTGAATCCCTTCATGATAAGGTGTGCAAGGTAGAATGTTTTTCTAACCACTTTGGCAACGTGGGTGTCAAATGAGAGGTCGCTGTCGACTTGGGTCCCTAGGTCTCTGATTACTTTTTCCGTACTCAGTGGGTTGCTGTCTATGTGATAATTTGTGGGTACTTTGTTTTTCCCAAAGAGGATAACTATACATTTTTTGGCATTTAGTTTAAGGCCATGACTCCGGCACCAGTTGTCCGTTTCTGTGAGGCCTTTTTGTAGGATGTATGTGTCCGCTGGTGTATTGACTATGGCGCCTAGTTTGCAGTCATCTGCGAACTTTGTCAGCCACAACCCTCCCATGTTTGCTTTAACATCTGAGAAATAAATGCCGAACAAGAGGGGTCCCAGGACAGATCCCTGTGGGACACCACTTGTGACTGGCTTTGAGTCTGACATTGCTCCAGCGATTTTAACTTTATGGGTTCTGTCCTTTAGCCAGTTTGCAACCCATCTAGTGACATAAGGGTTTACGTTTAAGCTGTTGAGCTTATCTATGATGCCTGAGTGGGGTATTGTGTCGAAGGCCTTAGCCAAGTCCAGGTAGGCTGTATGGACTGCTTTGCCCTCATCAATGGCTCTAGTGACTGTTTCGAAAAAGTCAACCAGGTTCAAAAGGCAGGATCTGCCCTTTACAAAGCCGAACTGGGTGGGGTCAAGTGTCTGTAGGTCCCCAGTGTCTCTGTTAATGAGTTCCATAATGATTCTTTCCATAGCTTTGCAGACCAGGCTGGTTAAGCTTATGGGGCGGTAGTTCCCAGGGTCTGTAGAGGTACCCCCTTTGTGGAGTGGGACCACTGTTGCTGTACGCCAGTGTTCAGGTACATATCCTGTAGTAAGGCTAAGGTTAAATAGCATTTTTATGTGCGGGTTTAGCTCCTCTTGGAGTTCACGTAGCACGCAACCCGGGATACAGTCAGGTCCCATTGATGCTGTGTTTTTAGCTTTGCTGAGGGCGGCTCTCACCTGGACATCTGAGATGACAGGGAGATTACATTCAGCTGGGATAAGTATTTTTCTTTTGGGGGTGAGGGAGGGGAGAAATTTGCACTGAACCTGTCAGCCAGAATGTTGGCAATATCTGTGGGTTCAGTGTATTTTTTGTTGTTGTGAACTAACTCTGAGCATATCTGAGGGTTTCCACCCAGGTTTCTAACATAGCTGAAGAAGGCTTTAGTGTCCTTAGCGATTTTTCTCTCAAAGTTGGCCTTGGATGTTTTTATGAGAGAAGGTAGTTTTCTGCTAGTGTTGATCAGAGATGTCTTCCCTTTATGGGATTTTGCTCTGTCGTGCAGTAGCTTCCTTCTTTTGTTATACAATTTGTTAATGGCTGAGGTCCACCAGACAGGATGCTTGCCTTTGGTGGAGAGGGACTTGGATTTATTTGGGATTGCATGATCCATGCATTCTTGGAGATGTCCATAGAAAGCATTTGTGAAGGATTCAGCATTGTGGGATGTGGTATCCACTTGCCCAGTGGGCTTAAAGGATACCATCTCAGTCTTAAGAAGAGTGAAGTCTGCTTTTGAGAAGTTTTTCACTGTGGTCTTTTGTGCTGGGGGTGGAGGTGGGATATGTATATCCAGGGTGATTAGTTTGTGGTCAGATCTCACTAGTGAGGGGTATACCTCCAGTGTGGAGCATTTTGTCCCCATGTTTGTGATGATCAGGTCTAGTATATTATCTCCCCTAGTGGGAGAGGTGACTAGTTGTTCCAGTGCATTTGAATTTATGAATTCCAGGAACCTTTGGGCTAGGGTGTTAGGGCTAGAATAATGTACCCAATCTATGTTAGGGTAGTTGAAGTCTCCCAGTATGATGGTATTTTGTGATACATTCATATCCTCCAATGTCTTCAGGAAGGCTGAGTGGGTTTCCTGAGATTGGGAGGGTGGTCTGTAACATGCTACCAGTTATATAGCAGTTTTGCCTATGGTTAGTTGCACCTCTATGGTCTCCGATGCTTCATGTGTTGCTACTAACTTGGAGGTGTGGGTGTCCTTGATGAATATGGACACTCCCCCTCCCTTTGTGGTTCGGCCCGGGTTTTGGGGCCGAAAAGCATGATACGAGGTATAGCCTGGTAGCGCTGGGGTGCTCTCAGGAGCCTTGAACCAGGTTTCAGTTACTGCACAGACGTCGATGTTCTCCATACTGAGGAGTGCATCAAGTGCCTGCATCTTGAGATTTAGACTTCTGGCGTTAGACAGCATTACCCTTAGTTTTTTTCCATTTTTGTTTTCTAAGGAGGTGGGTTTGTCTTTTGAGCCTTGCCTAAAAAAGGCACTATGGGGGTGGCAAGAGCCTTAGCCAATATCCAGAAGCCCAGTGGTGACAGGTGCAAGCCGTCCCTTGCGAAGCAGCGTGGCTTGTCCAACATGTCATCCCAGGCAGACAGACATTGGATCCCCTTAGAATGACACTAGTACTTGAGCCAATTATTAAAGCTGATCATCTTGTCTTTGTATTATGGCATCATTCTTGGTGAGGGCAAGATGCTGCTCAGGGTCAGGGTCATACCAGCCTGGGCTACATAATCAGAGAGCTCCTCTATGTCTCTTTCCATGTAGTCCAGGGAGGTACGTCTCAGGTCATTCACACCAGCATGGACAATGACGGAGTCATATTTGTACTTGCTTTGGAGTGACCTGAGTGCATGTGTTATGTGGCGGATCCTAGCTCCCAATAGGCAGCTCACAGTCACCCTCTCCTTGTTCAGCCTGGTAAGCGGAACATCAGTGTGTCTGACTATAGAGTCACCTATTACTAGTGTATCAGGCATGGTGTTTGGCCTTAAGGGCTATGATTGATTGACACACTGATTTATTGAAGTATGTGTTGCATGTGTTTTGTTTTGAGGTGGTGGATTTTTGGATGTCTGCTTTGGGAGCCTCTGTTGTTTTGGTAAGTTTTTTATTAGGGCCTCCAAGTATGTCTTTGCGTTTTTATGTGTTTGGTTTGCAGTTGTGGTAGGTCTATGTGGGACTGGGTTTGTTGTGTGTGTGGTTACCATCTCCTCCTGTCTGGTCATGCCAGCCCTGAGTTGAGAGAGTTCAGCCTCCAGTTTGGCTATATAGTTGCATCTCTCACATGTATTTGTGTTTGTTGGGAGGAGGAGAGGGTTGTCTGTGTACATGAGACAATTGTAGCATTGTCTCAAGATACCCAGATTAACCAGCTGAACTGGAGAGGACATCAGTACTCTACCACTCGACATGCAAAACAGTATAAAGGAGTGCTGTGCCTTTAAGGGAAGTGGATATTCACAGGGGTGGTAGGTGGATGAAGTGCTTACATAGTATGAGAGTGCTTACTTAGTAGAGAAGTTTTGAGAACAAGTGCTAGGCTTATAATATAACGAGTAGTCTGATTATACTAAGAGTAGAGCTTCCTTAAGGGAAAATTTGAAGAGCAGACTTGGCGGAGCCAGAAGAACTTTAACCTTGTTTAACTGGCGCTGCTCTATGCGCACAACCATGCAAAGCCAAGCAAACGCGGATTTTAAACAGGGAACTTCAAAAGAGCTAGAAATGGTCCACAACAACCAATTACTACAGCTCTTGTACTGAGGTCACTTCCTACAGGGACAGGTAGGCTGCTCAAGGCTCCCCACTCCCACTGGTGAGCAAAGAAACTTCCTTCTATCCAAGTAAGGTAATGGACAACACAGGAACTACACCACAGCCCAGAATACAGCAAAGCCTGTAAACTGGTCTAAACTAGTCAAGGAGAGGCAGGAAAACAAGGATTATTATTATTTTTTTTTTTTGTTTTTAGATAGAAACACACAGAAAATGCAGAAACAGTAATAAATCAGTTACACAGGCTAGCACACTTTAGTGGGCAGCCTCAACAGTTAAATTAAACAAACAAACAAACAAACTTTCGATCAAATTCGACTAAAATGTAACTTTAAGTGCAGATATTAAATAATGCAGCAAACAGCTAAAAAAACAGTTTAAGCTTGTTTAGGGTAAGCTAGAGAAGGTATTTCAAGTAAAAAAACAGCAAAGATACTTAAATCCAGAAAGTAGTTGCTTTTCTGAGTTCTCTGTAGCTAGGACCACTCTGCAGGACCACGATGAGCTTGTCTGAGTAGTATAGCCAGAAAAAAACGCCCAGAGGCGGATTTTAAACAGGGAACTTCAAAAGAGCTAGAAATGGTCCAAAACAACCAATTACTACAGCTCTTGTGCTGAGGTCACTTCCTACAGGGACAGGTAGGCTGCTCAAGGCTCCCCACTCCCACTGGTGAGCAAAGAAACTTCCTTCTATCCAAGTAAGGTAATGGACAACAGTAAGACATTTCATTAAACAGAATGGTGTGTAAAGGGATCTTACATACAACCTAATCAGATGTTTAAGCAGCTGTGTTGCATTGTATAAGATTTAGTAAGTAAAATGTCCTTTCATTAAAAAGTACCAGAAGGGTTTGTACATTACAAACAAGTATATTCAAAATTATACAAGCAGGTGCATTCAATATTACTTGGGACACCTCATTTATATAAAGAAACAATGGTGCTGCTTGTATTAAAGGAACTGGAAATCCTTCCTAATGAGAAAATTACGAAATGTGCAACTATGAGTTATTAATGAGCTTTGTCTTCTTGTAGGCCTGGATTTTTCTACATTTGTCCACAGTTTAACTTTCACCAAATCAAATAAACAGATACACCACCCAGCTCAACCCTGAAAACAGCCACTTATGCCTAATGGGGTTACATGGTTAACACATTAAAAAATACTATGTCACAATATTATGCTTCTAGTTGTATCATGGTAGTACGAACAGGTTCAATTATTTGTTGAGCTTATTCATTAGGGAAATATAGGATTCAAACTGAGATCTCCAAGTTTACAACCTGGTGCCTTAGCCATTGTACTACATGGTTACCATAGTTTTACAGCCTGGTACCTTAACCATTGTATTACAAGGTTGCCATAGTTTTACAACCTGGTACCTTAACCATTGTACTACACAGTTACCATAGTTTTACAATCTGGTACCTTAACCACTGTACTACATGGTTACCATAGTTTTACAACCTGGTACCTTAACCATTGCACTACACAGTTACCATAGTTTTACAACCTGGTACCTTAACCACTGTACTACATGATTACCATAGTTTTACAACCTGGTACCTTAACCATTGTACTACACAGTTACCATAGTTTTGCAACCTGGTGCCTTAACCATTGTACTACTTGGTTACCATAGTTTTACAACCCGGTACTTTAACCATTGTACTACATGGTTACCATAGTTTTACAACCTGGTACCTTAACCATTGTACTACAAAGTTACCATAGTTTTACAACCTGCTACCTTAACCATTGTACTACATGGTTACTGTAGTTTTGCAACCTGGTACCTTAACCATTGTACTACACAGTTACCATAGTTTTGCAACCTGGTGCCTTAACCATTGTACTACTTGGTTACCATAGTTTTACAACCTGGTACTTTAACCATTGTACTACATGGTTACCATAGTTTTACAACCTGGTACCTTAACCATTGTACTACAAAGTTACCATAGTTTTACAACCTGCTACCTTAACCATTGTACTACATGGTTACTGTAGTTTTGCAACCTGGTACCTTAACCATTGTACTATACAGTTACCATAGTTTTACAGCCTGGTACCTTAACCATTGTACTGCATGGTTACCATAGTTTTACAACCTGGTACCTTAACCATTGTACTACATGGTTACTATAGTTTTACAACCTAGTACCTTAAACATTGTACTACATGGTTACCATAGTTTTACAACCTGGTACCTTAACCATTGTACTACATGGTTACCATAGTTTTACAACCTGGTACCTTAACCATTGTACTACATGGTTACCATAGTTTTACAACCTGGTACCTTAACCACTGTACTACATGGTTACCATAGTTTTACAACCTGGTACCTTAACCATTGTACTACACAGTTACCATAGTTTTGCAACCTGGTGCCTTAACCATTGTACTACTTGGTTACCATAGTTTTACAACCCGGTACTTTAACCATTGTACTACATGGTTACCATAGTTTTACAACCTGGTACCTTAACCATTGTACTACAAAGTTACCATAGTTTTACAACCTGCTACCTTAACCATTGTACTACATGGTTACTGTAGTTTTGCAACCTGGTACCTTAACCATTGTACTACACAGTTACCATAGTTTTGCAACCTGGTGCCTTAACCATTGTACTACTTGGTTACCATAGTTTTACAACCTGGTACTTTAACCATTGTACTACATGGTTACCATAGTTTTACAACCTGGTACCTTAACCATTGTACTACAAAGTTACCATAGTTTTACAACCTGCTACCTTAACCATTGTACTACATGGTTACTGTAGTTTTGCAACCTGGTACCTTAACCATTGTACTATACAGTTACCATAGTTTTACAGCCTGGTACCTTAACCATTGTACTGCATGGTTACCATAGTTTTACAACCTGGTACCTTAACCATTGTACTACATGGTTACTATAGTTTTACAACCTAGTACCTTAAACATTGTACTACATGGTTACCATAGTTTTACAACCTGGTACCTTAACCATTGTACTACATGGTTACCATAGTTTTACAACCTGGTACCTTAACCATTGTACTACATGGTTACCATAGTTTTACAACCTGGTACCTTAACCATTGTACTACATGGTTACTATAGTTTTGCAACCTGGTGCCTTAACCATTGTACTACATGGTTACTATAGTTTTACAACCTGGTACCTTAACCATTGTACTATATGGTTATCATAGTTTTACAACCTGGTACCTTAACCATTGTACTACATGGTTACCATAGTTTTACAACCTGGTACCTTAACCGTTGTACTACATGGTTACCATAGTTTTACAACCTGGTACCTTAACCATTGTACTATATGGTTATCATAGTTTAGAAGCAAAGCACAACCAACCTCCACGCAAGGTGCATGGCCAACACGAAACACAAAGACCAAAATACAAACAGCGCTCTTTCAAAATTGTCTCTATTTTTGGGGTCTTTGTCCACCTGTTATTTTTGGCTTTGTTCAGATTTGTTGTACTGAGAGGTTGAGACATATTATCTCAACCCAAATCCTGCTGCTGCTGCAGGTTAAACTCACTGCAATACCTAGTCTCTACTGAGTGTTAATGTAGCATCAAGCATAACTTCCCCCAACCCCAGGACTGCTGAATCAGTCTTGGTTGCTTACCCGCCCCAACTCCCATTGGCTGCTCCAGTGACTGGATTGCTAGTCAATGCTAGGTCTTATAAACTGCAGTCAAGACTTCATCCCTCTGCACCATGGAGATGTCTGTAACATTTTACATTAGCAAGAAAAGGCAGGAAACTGGTACACAGGATATTTTAGATGATATATTTTAAAAATCAAGTAAAACACAAAAGCACAGAGCAGCATAAGAGTCTGACTAATCTTTAACCCAGATAAATAATAATTTATATAATTATTGTGGCAACAATTAAAGACTCAGACTTAGTGTCCCCCATACTATCTGTGGCTTCCGTAACAAAATGCTTTGATAGAGTTATAACACATTAAAACTTGCTGGATATGCTTATCTACCTCTCAGGAAATGCATTTTTATTTACATAAAATAATAATGTAAAAAACAAAAACAAAAAAAAAAATCTTGCTTTTTTCCCACTTTTCTGAGAGTTAAAAAAGTTCAGTTACAGGCTTGCTGTTCCTGAACTGTTTGAAAGTTTCTGTGAGGCCATTTTTGCTTGGGCTGAAGGAGGGTCTCTGTGTTCATCAGTGGCAGTGACTAACATTGAGCAGCTTCCCTGCCCCCCGTAGAGGTGGTTACTGACTTGAAACTGTAGTTTTATTGGCCACTAGGGGTCATTTCCATAACTCCTTCATTTGTCCTCAGAGGAGTGGTTTAAGGCAGTAACTTGTAGTTTATTGGCAATTTTGGGTCATTTCCGGTCTTTTCCAGCCCCCTGCTATAAAGCACGCTTTAGCGCGCATTAGCACGATTTAGCCCGATTTAGCGCGGAGTTGCTACCGTTGCACACTAGGGCAGCGCCGGTTAAGCAGGTTTAGACTATTCGGGCTACCTAAAGTCCACTCTTCAAATTTTCCCTTAAAACTACCTTCCTCGAACTATACTACTGATCTAATCAGCGTATCCTATAATTAAAAAGATCATCTCTACTTGACTCCAAGTAGACTATTCTCTATCTGTTAAACGTAGCACTTGCTCCTACAGTACTTATTACCTTGATACGGCACTCTTGTCATAGATAGTACCCCAAAAGGCAACCCCCATTTCTCGGTCACCCACGTCCCCGGAATCTTTTTAAAGTTTTTTGTCTATTCCTTCTAGCATGTCGAGGGATCAGTTGCTAGTGTCCTCTCCTGCTCAGCTGGTGAACCTGGGAATATTGAGGCAATGTTACAATTGCCTCATGTACACAGACAACCCTCTCCTCCTCCCACAAAACACAAATACATGCGAGAGATGCAACTATACGGCCAAACTGGAGGCTGAGCTCTCTCAACATAGGACTGGCATGACCAGTCAGGAGGAGAAGGTTACCACACACACTATAGACCCAGTCTCACATAGTACCATTACAACCTCAAATCATACACATAAACACACAAAGACATACTCGGAGGCTCTGATCAAAAATCTACCAAAACAGCAGAGGCCACCAAAGCAGACACCCAAACAACCACCACCTCAGAACACAACACCTGCAACACATAGACCTCACAGTCAGAGTGTCAAACAGTCACAGCCCTTAAGGCCAAACACAATGCCAGACACACTAGTCATTGGTGACTCCATAGTCAGACACACTGACGTCCCACTCACCAGACTGAGTAAGGAGAAGGTCACAGTAAGCTGCCTGTCGGGCGCTAGAATCCGCCACATAACGCAAGCACTCAGGTCTCTCAACACAGGTACAAATATGACTCAGTCATTGTCCACGCTGGTGTAAACGACCTGAGACGTACCTCCTTGGACTACATGAAAAGAGACATTGAGGAGCTCTCTGATTATGTAGCCCAGGCAGGTATGACCCTGACCTTGAGCAGTATCCTACCTTCACCAAGAATGATGCCACAATACAGAGATAAGATGATCAGCTTTAACAATTGGCTTAAACACTGGTGTCATTCAAAGGGGATCCAGTGTCTGTCTGCCTGGGATGACATGCTGGACAAGCCACGCTGCTTTGCAAGGGACAGCTTGCACCTGTCACCTCTGGGATTCCGGATATTGGCAAAGGCTCTTGCCACCCCCATAGTGCCTTTTTTAGGCAAGGTTCAAATTCTAAACCTACCACCCTAGAACACAAAAAAGAAAAAACTAAGGGTAATGCTGCTCAATGCCAGAAGTCTAAATCTCAAAATGCACGCACTCGAGGCCCTTCTCAGTATGGAGAACATCGATGTCTGTGCTGTGACAGAAACCTGGTTCAAGGCTCCTGAGAGCACCCCAGCGCTATCAGGTTTTACCTCATATCATGCGTTCCGGCCCCAAAATCCGGACAATACCAAGAAAGGAGGGGGTATCCATATTCATCAAGGACACCCACACCTCAAGACTGGTGGCAACGCACGATGCATCGGAGACCATCCAGGTGCAATTAACCATAGGCAAGACTGCTCTGCAAATTGTAGCATGTTACAGGCCACCCTCACAAACTCAGGAACCTCACATGGCCTTCCTGAAAACACTAGAGGGATAAATGTATCACCAAACACCATCATACTAGGTGACTTCAATTACCCTAATATAGACTGGGAACACTACTCAAGCCCAAACACCCTAGCCCAAAAGTTCCTGGAATTCATAAACTCAAATGCCATGGAACAACTAGTCACCATCCCCACAAGAGGAGATAACATACTTGATCTCATCATCACGAACATGGGAGCACAATGTTCAACACCGGAGGTGTACCCCTCACTGGTGAGATCAGACCACAAACTAATCTCGCTGGTGGTCCTCATCCCACCCCCCCTGGAATAAAAAGACCACAGTAAAGAACTTCTCAAAAGCCGACTTCAGACTTCTAAAGACTAGTGTGGTCTCCTTTAAGGCCCCGAGCGGGCAGAAAACAGTACTCAAGCCGCTGAATCACTTACAAATGCCTTCTACCAGCACCTGCAGGACTGCATGGATAAGGCAATCCCAAGCAAAACAAAGACTTTTTGTACCAAAGACAAGCGTCCAGTCTGGTGGACCCCAGCCATAAACAAACTCTACAACAAAAGGAGGAAGCTACTACAAGATAGAGCAAAATCCTTAAAAGGTAAGACACCCTTGATCACTATAAGTAAAAAACTAAGAGCTCTCATAAAATCATCCAAAGCAAATTTCGAGAGAAAAATAGCTAAAGACTCAAAAGACAATCATAAGGCCTTCTTTAGCTATGTTAGAAACCTGGGAGGAAACTCCCAGATATGCTCAGAGCTAGTTCAAAATGATGTGAAGATTACTGATCCTACAGACATTGCCAACATACTGGCTGACAGGTTCAGTGCAAACTTCTCCCCCCCCTCCCCCCCAAAGGAGAGATATCTATACCAAACGATTGCAGCCCCCCAAACATCTCCAGCGCCCAAGTGAGAACTGCTCTCTCCAAAGCAAAAACACAGCATCCATGGGACCTGATGGTGTCCCCGGCTGTGTGCTCCATGAACTCAATGAGGAATTAAACCCACAGCTAGGACAGCTGTTTAATCAAAGCCTTACCTCTGGATACGCACTCCAGGAGTGGCGCACTGCAACTGTGGTACCACTTCACAAAGGCGGTGCCTCCACCGACCCTGGAAATTACCGGCCCATTAGCTTGACAAGCCTTATCTGCAAAGCCATGGAGAGGATCATAATGGACCTCATAAATAAAGACATAGGGAATTTGCAGACTTTGGATCCAACCCAGTTTGGCTTTGTCAAAGGCAGATCATGCCTTTTAAACTTGGTTGACTTTTTGAAACAGTCACCAAAGCCATTGATGAGGGAAAGGCAGTCCATACAGCCTACCTCGATCTGGCTAAGGCCTTGATACAATACCCCACTCGGGTATCATTGAAAAACTCATCAGCTTAAATGTCAACCCATACATCACAAGATGGGTTGCAAACTGGCTGAGTGACAGAACCCACAGGGTCAGAGTTGCTGGCACCATGTCAGACTCAAAGCCTGTCACAAGTGGTGTCCCACAGGGCTCAGTCCTGGGCCCACTCTTGTTTGGCATCTACTTTTCCAAGTACAAGCAAACACAGGAGGGTTATGGCTGACAAAGTTTGCAGATGACTGCAAACTGGGCCATAGTAGAAAACACATCTGACACAGATATCCTTCAGAAGGGTCTCACAGAAACGGATAACTGGTGCCAGAGCCACGGCCTAAAGTTAAATGCCAAAAAATGCATAGTCATACCCTTCGGGAAAAACAAGGTTACCCCTAGCTACCAAATAGGTGGCAATCCACTGAGCACAGAAGAAGTTATCAGGGACCTGGGGACCCAGGTTGATAGCAGTCTGTCATTCGACACCCATGTAGCTAAAGTAGTTAGGAAGACCTTCTACATTGCCCACCTTATCATGAAGGGATTCTCATCTAGATCAAGGGAGGTCATAGTACTCATCACTCATCAGACCAATGATTGAGTACAATGCCCCATTCGAATGTATCTGACCCGACACTTGCAGCAGCTGGAGAGGCCACAAAAGTTCCTCACCAAAAGGATAAAGGGTCTCAAAAATCTGTCCTATGCTGCCCGACTGAAAGAACTCCAGCTCTATTCAGTCGCTACGCTTGCTCAGAGGTGACCTTTGCCTAACATACAAGGCCATGTCAAACCCAGATTTGACGAATATGCTTCACCTCAAAAAATCTAGATCCATCAGAGCCACAAGGGCGGGAGACTTAAACCTTGACACGGCTATTAATAGGACGTGCTGGAGGGATAGATTCATCACTCAAAGACTCCCTATGCTGTGGAACAAAATCCCGGTACATGTGAGGCAGAGCACCTCGCTGGCCTTGTTCAAGAGAAATCTTGACCAATGGATGGGAGATCGCAGATATACCCCAGGGATTACCTCAGTGTCACTGCTCGACAGAGGCACAGCAAAATAATGGGTATAGTTCCCCATACTAAAGGGGTGGCATAAGCCACAAAACGATGGGCAAGGCTTGTAAATGCCCTCGGGCAGATAGCCTAGTATGAACCTATGAACCTATGAACCTATAATACATTTGTCTCCACTGCACAGCCAAATACAATATTGTACATTTAATGGACATGGCTGAAGAATCTGACAAACCCAGCCCAATGGGTCAGTTTTGTATCAATAATACAGCAGGCAGCACCAGCCTCTGAGATGCATCTCACTAGTCCTCAGGAAAATTATGGAGACTAGAGCGAGCTGCAGACAGAGTGGGCTGGGCATCCTATATGGAAGTTCTGGTCTGGCTAAAAGACATGCTCAAAATTATTCAACTCAGTATGCAAGTGATGGTTGTAGAACTAAAACCCAGATTTACAGAAAACAACTTGCTTAACTGATTGTCTCATTCAAACCCAAAATTAAAGGCGTATCTTCTTATTCTAAGCGCCATTCTCTACAAAAATCTGATTTAGTTGAACAAGCAGGCTACACCTGATACCCCCTAGGTCATAGCACTTAAAGTCTACTTTAACTCTTCTTCACTCTAACTTGACAACTAAGATTTATTGTTCTTTTTCACATCTCTAATTTATTCTACTCTATTTTCTCAAATGTTTTGAAACTTTTGTAAATACTGGACATTAATACATTGGATTTACTATGTATATTAAGCACTATGCTACCAATGCAATATTTTACTGTCACTTATGTGTTATTGTACTCTTGTTTATTATGTATGTCTGGTCAGCGTTTGACCACTGAAAGATTGAAATTGATCAGAATTAATCAGTGCTCTACCCTGGTAAACAATTGCAAATAAATAAATAAAATAATGAATCACTACTATCAGTAAAATGGTAAGTTACAGTCAGGAAGCATAGCTGTTAAGGTGTTTTAGGGTCAGTAAGATAAATATAACGTGTATAAGCAAGAAGAATTAAGAATTAAGAACTACTTACGGTCCGCATTCCACATGGATAGACCCCACTCTGTCAAAACCCCGGTCACACAGGTTCCTACACTCACTGTTGAACTCCATCTTGCGACCTTGGAAATTCTCAAACTCATAGAAGATTATCTGTAAGCAAAAACAAATTAGCATTATAACATGAGTTATGATTTTTCTCAAAACATATTATACCAGGGAAAATTAAGAAAACACATACCATGAGAGTTCTAAAGGCAGATAAGAAGAACGTTTAGTTAAAAAACTTAGCTTATCCCCTGGTGTCAGAATTCCCTTTCACTCTGTCTCTCACTCCCTCTTTCTCTTTTTCCTTTTTTGGTGTACTGACATGCCCTGAGTTACTACATTTTTTTTGGCTTATAATACACTCAGTCTACTGCCAGGAGAAAAACACTCCATTCAGTTACAGCAACATGCTGCCTTCAAGATCCTCCACCAAGCTCTGGATAGTCTCACAGGCAGTATTGGGGTAGCAGGGACCAAGCAACCTCATTCAATAACAGCATCAGGCAATTTGTTCTGATTATGCAGTAGAATGGTAAATATTTTGGGTAGTTTGTTTCCTCATAACACAGGTTGCCATTTTGTTCTATCTCTGTCAGCATACTATACAGTAATAACATGGGATCTGCATGTTCCTACAAGTACTCATTTTGACTGTCCACCATACCTAGGAACTAAAGGTATTTTACCTTTGATGTATATATAACAAATAGTCAGTCAATTAAAAAAAAAGGAACTCAAATTTCTCACTCAGTAAGACTGCTGACCCTTATTTGCTTCATCTTCCCACTCTTAGATTATTAGCACTACATGCAAATGCTCCATCTCTGTATCAGCAAGTCAGTGATAACAGACATTTGACAGTCAAACTAGTTCAATTGTCCGTATGTCAACATGGAAAGGAATTTCACTGACTCCTGTGTCAGACAGTGAGGCTAATAAGAGGAATCTTCTATTAACATTCTTTATAAGGTGGCATAAGGTTAAATTTACTGGTTGACAAACATCCCCACCATACCTCTCAACCTCTTAGCGGAAGAAATCTAGACAAAGCCTAAAATAATAAGGGTGGGGGCAAAGGCCCAAAAATAGGGATGGATTTTAAATATTGTTCTTATAAACTTAGAAAGTTGCTAGAATAACAGGTAATGTGTTTGCATACATTTTCTTAAGGATATGAAGCCTGAAAATCAAATTTATGATATTCATACCTCTCATCCTGTTAGAGCAACAAATCTGGACAAAGCCATAAACAATGGGGGACAAAGGATTAAAAATAGGAACGTTTTTAAAATATTGCTCTTACAAACTTAGAAAGTTGATAGAATAACAAGTTTTGCATTAGCATGAATTTTCTGAAGGGTATGGAGTCTGAAACTCAAATGTTTTCAGATTTCAACCCTCAATGATTTATCAATAATTTGCTAGAAAACCATCATTTTATGAGAAACAGACCAAAAATATGAGGTAAAAATATGGATATGCTGTGCAAATCTGTACAATTGAGAGGTATGATGATATTATTTAGTGACTTCAATGATCATTGATTTACCAGAAAGCCACACATCTTATGTGGAAGAGACAAAAATATGAGCAAATATCTGGACATTCTGCAAAAATCAGGTCACTTGAAAGGTAAGATACCTACTGTCTGGACATGCATTTATTTGTTTCTTGAGTAAGTGCATAGGTGCTACAAATCTTTTCAGTTAAAACCTGGTCCATGAACATGCAACACAGGAAATTTGTCAATAAACAAATACAACAATTAACAAGAGCAAATAAGGGTATTAGAACATATAACAAAATACATGCTCATGTAATCCAAGCTGGAAAATAAAAAAAAGAACTATACAAAATGGATTATAGTAATTCACTATGAAGAGATGTTAGACAGCGGCAGAAACATACATGCAGAAAGGGATAGAGTGCTTAATTTTTCTCATCAATATGAGACCCTCTAAGACACTAGCTGTAGATTTTAAAATTTATTATGACTACAACATAACCAGTAGGGCCAAGTTGTTTAGGGTATGCTTACAACAAATATAATATTCCAGACAGTTCACTACAGCAGCATTTGAAATGCTTCTCATCTTTAATGAATTTTGTAATGTTTAATTATTGGCCCTACATACTTGTGCAGTGAACTAGGGTTGTTTAACTGCTATCCCTGAAGTACGCTGAAGATACCTTTGTTGCCCAGTACCAGGACAATCTGGATCTGAAGCTAATAGGATAAGAAAATGAAGAATTTCACAAAGTGGGACTTGAAACAGAAAGCTCTCTCTGCAGTGGTAACAGTAAAGCTGGAACAATCATACCTCTCAACCTCACACAATTAAAAAAAAAAGGAACTCAAATTTCTCACTTAGTAAGACTGCTGACCCTTATTTGCTCCATCTTCCCACTCTTAGATTATTAGCACTACATGCAAATGCTCCATCTCTGTATCAGCAAGTCAGTGATAACAGACATTTGACAGTCAAACTAGTTCAATTGTCCGTATGTCAACATGGAAAGGAATTTCACTGACTCCTGTGACAGACAGTGAGGCTAATAAGAGGAATCTTCTATTAACATTCTTTATAAGGTGGCATAAGGTACTAAATTTACTGGTTGACAAACATCCCCACCATGCCTCTCAACCTCTTAACGGAAGAAATCTAGACAAAGCCTAAAATAATAAGGGCGGGGGGCAAAGGCCCAAAAATAGGGATGGATTTTAAATATTGTTCTTATAAACTTAGGAAGTTGCTAGAATAACAGGTAATGTGTTTGCATACATTTTCTTAAGGATACGAAGCCTGAAAATCAAATTTATGATATTCATACCTCTCATCCTGTTAGAGCAACAAATCTGGACAAAGCCATAAACAATGGGGGACAAAGGATTAAAAATAGGAACGTTTTTAAAATATTGCTCTTACAAACTTAGAAAGTTGATAGAATAACAGGTTTTGCATTAGCATGAATTTTCTGAAGGGTATGGAGTCTGAAACTCAAATGTTTTCAGATTTCAACCCTCAATGATTTACCAATAATTTGCTAGAAAACCATCATTTTATGAGAAACAGACCAAAAATATGAGGCAAAAATATGGATATGCTGTGCAAATCTGTACAATTGAGAGGTATGATGATATTATTTAGTGACTTCAATCATCATTGATTTACCAGAAAGCCACACATCTTATGTGGAAGAGACAAAATATATGAGCAAATATCTGAACATTCTGAAAAAATCAGGTCACTTGAAAGGTAAGATACTTACTGTCTGGACATGCATTTATTTGTTTCTTGAGTAAGTGCATAGGTACTACAAATCTTTTCAGTTACAACCTGGTCCATGAACATGCAACACAGGAAATTTGTCAATAAACAAATACAAAAATTAACAAGAGCAAATAAGGGTATTAGAACATATAACAAAATACATGCTCATGTAATCCAAGCTGGAAAATAAAAAAAAGAACTATACAAAATGGATCTTAGTAATTCACTATGAAGAGATGTTAGACAGCGGCAGAAACATACATGCAGAAAGGGATAGAGTGCCTAATTTGTCTCATCAATATGAGACCCTCTAAGACACTAGCTGCAGACTTTAAACTTGATTATGACCACAACATAACCAGTAGGGCCAAGTTGTTTAGGGTATGCTTACAACAAACATAATATTCCAGACAGTTCACTACAGCAGCATTTGAAATGCTTCTCATCTTTAATGAATTTTGTAATGTTTAATTATTGGCCTTGCATACTTGTATAGTGAACTAGGGTTGTTTAGCTGCTATCCCTGAAGTATGCTGAAGATACCTTTGTTGCCCAGTACCAGGATAATCTGGATGTGAAGCTAATAGGATCAGAAAACGAAGAATTTCACTAAGTGGGACTTGAAACAGAAAGCTCTCTCTGCAGTGGTAACAGTAAAGCTGTAACAGACTCATACCTCTCAACCTCTTAGAGCAGAAAATATGGACAATGCCACAAATAATGGGGGGGGGGGGACAAAGACCCAAAAATATGGACACTTTTTAAATATTGCTCTTACAAACTTAGAAAGTTGACAGAATAACAAGTTTTGCGTTAGCACAAATTGGATGAAGGATATGAAGTCTGAAACTCAAATCTCTGCCATTATTTTCTGACTTCAGTGCTCAATGATTTGCCAGACAACTGCAATTTTGTGAGAAACAGACCAAAAATGCGAGGCAAAAACTGAACATTCTGCGAAAATCTGGATAGTTGAGAGGTGTGGGAATAGCACATGAGGATAGTTCTATCTTTGTGGGAAAGTAAAGCTGTAAAGTAGACACAGTGTAGAATTTAGTAGCAAGAACAGGATGGTTGTCTTTGCAGAGCAGCTTGTGTATCAGTCTGATAAAAAGAAAGGTAAGCTGTGTCTGCTGTTGAATCTGATGTCTCGCCTTAAAAATTACAAGGTGTTTAATGTTTAAGCTACTTCATAAAGACAAAAGGATGTCTGGTCTTTCACACTTGCCTTACTGATTACTTGAGTGCTTTTTATTTTGTTGCTGCATAGTGGTGCAGTGGATAGTGTTGTTGCCTCATAACAAGAGGTTCCCTGGTTTGATTCTCAGATGGAGTGCTTCCTGTTTGGAGTCTGCATGTCCTCCCTTTTTTCACATGGGTTTCCTCCTGATGCTCGGATTTCCTCCCACATCCCAAAAACATTCAGTAGGTGGACTGGACACTCTAAATTAACCATAGGTGTGAGTGTACTTGTGAGTGTGTGGTGTGGAAGAACAACCATGGCAAGGCTAGCCATCTGGCAGTGTTAACCTTGGCTCTAGATGACTGTCACTTTTGAAGTGATACTCCAACCTCGTGCCAAAATGGGAAAAAGCAGTTGGAGGGATATTGTTGCTGTCCTCTAAAATGTCTCTCTCTCTCCTATGTCATTATAAGGATGAGATTTCTAGAATTACATATAATCATCTAGATAGGGTCTTACCAACTATCTATATAGAAGGTTAAAATGTCTTCTTTTCTATAATGATGTTTATTTATTTGGTTTATTTTCAATCCAAGCCAGCCTACTAAACACAAATACCTCTTTCTAGGGCAGAACTGGCTGCACTGTGTGGTTAAATGACTCGGTCAAAGTCATGGACACTTAGGGAATCAAGCCCAGAACCACATGATGAAGCTCATTCATAGCTCAGATCCATAATCTTTTCCACCAAACTGCCTAAGATAAAAACACATCTTCCTATGCATAGTGGCATTCTGCCAGCCTTCCATGTCACTTTCTTACTTTGCTTGCTACCCTTTAGGTCATGTGACATTAATAGTCAACTACCTTACCTTTTCTGCCTTTGCCATTACTTCCTTTTCAGTTCTGTACCTATTTCCTAGACTTTCACTTCCCATATGCGTTATGTTAAGCTGCCATGTTTCAGCTCATTCTTGTGATCACAACAAGCCTATTTTCATCTTTCATGCACCTTTGAGTATCACCCATATTGAATAAGTTTGTGTCATCAATAAAATACCAACAGGCCTTTTCTTTCAAATTGTGCACAAAATTTATATAAGTAGATGGATCTGCTTCTAAATTTCGAACTTTCACAAGTTCGAATTTCTTATGGTCGAGACCATGAGAATGAACTTATGAAAGTTTGAACTGTTTAAATGGAGATCACGGTACAGTGCAGAAGAGTATATTTGCCATTTTCTTCGCAGTAGTGCGATCTTGGAGTTGGTATATTTAATTAGCAGGGGTGTTTTGTTTTTAATTTTTTTTATTTAAATTTCGAACTTTCACAAGTTCGATTTTATGGTCTCAACCATAAGAAATTTGAACTTGTGAAAGTTCGAAATTTAGAAGTTGACCCAAATAGGCGTGGTACTGTTTCCTGATGTACCCCACTGGCAACCATCCTTTCATGTGAGTGAACTCCATTTAATATTATTGTCTATATCCTATTGTTAACAAATATATTTTTTTATTTATGCCCTATCACAAGTCTGTCTCATTCATTCATTAACCCTTCATGCTCTACCATGTCTAAGGCCTTGCTTAAGTCTAAGAGAGCATGATCACACTCCCTTTCTGATGTAAAACTCTGAGAACCATTTCAGAGCACTCTTATCAGAAACAGGGTAGGTAAATGAACAGGAGATGAAAGTTCCATTTTGTTATTACTTTATTTAATGATAACTTTCTGATAATAGCTTTGATAAAACAAGTCTGTGTCTTTAAGTTAGCCTAATACCTTTAAGTGTTAACTATATAAGTTATCAGTTAAGTGACATAGTTTTAAAAATCTGATGCTGTCTTCGCTGCCAAACTTCCCCAAGAGATACTACTTGAGATATTAAAGATGTGTAAGTAATAATATTGGATGCATGTAGTGCTCTGTTTTTTTTTAATAATGTAGCATTGAAGGTTTTTAAAGAAAAGAGATTGTGGTGTGAAGAACTCAATTAGATACATCTAGTTCAAATTTCTCATTCTTAATCCTTTTGATCACCATTAATAGAAATGTAACAATTGACTTTAAGCATCATGGCGACAAGGAGAAAAAATGAGAATCTGGGAAGACCATTACTAGAAAACATAAAATACTGTAACAATACTGATTTCATGAACTTTAGCTTTGTCCTGACTTAGCAGTGGAGTCCATTCCTGCCATGATACTAACAACCCTAAGTATTTGGAGAAATTAAAAAAGGTAAAAGTTGACAGTTTAAGAAACTTCACAAATGCAGTTATGAAATGTCTCAATAAGAAGATGCCACTTTGGTTTGCTACTGTAACTATTAATAATGGGTAGTGTCCTAATGCTGACTGTTAGTGAATTCCAAGTAAGAGACCTATAAATTGAAAAGGCTTTAGTGGTGCATCTGAGAGAGAGAAGAGTGTGATAGGAGAGATGCAGTAGGGAACTGAAAGGGCTAACAAGGATTTGTACATTTTGTCATTCAACTTTTGCCTCAGGAAGAGCAGTGCTTTGTATTTACGAATTTTTAATTTAGTGAACAAAACAGTTTGCGTTTCTGAGTGAAAGACAAGGTTCCTTTCTGTTGCTCTGACAATAAATCTGAACATTTTGTTAAGTACAGTTTGTGGCAGTTAGCAGGGTAACCTGACACAATGATAGATAAGGTATCTTATATAGCTGGTTCTAGTACGCCTTTGCCTAGTGTTATTTTAGTTTCCTCTGCTAACACGCATAATACTTTGTAGCATTTGCCAGAGAACACATATTCTGTTCAGCTTTTACACATGATCAATAAAGGTTTGGTTTTGATCTAAAATTCAAACTGCTTGTTTAATGGATTCCATATCCATTTGTAGCTTTGGGACTATGTTTCTGACTTCCTTCAGCCCTAATTGGTCATCTTTCTTTTGTGTTTGCTAATATTTATTAAATAATAATGATTTTCTTATTTAATGTTATCTCATTTGAGAAGCACAGGCTTTCCTGTTTCTTTTTGACTTGCATATTATTTACAAACAAAGGAATATGCTTCTTGGATGGCAGATGTGCTACGTTTCCACTGTCATTTCATATCATGTTTTTGCTAGAGTTTTTTTCTGCGGCAGTGACTAATTTTGTCAACAACTACCCTGTTTATCTGCAGAACCTTGACTTTGGATTGCTTAGACTGTGCAGCTAAGGCAATGTTGAAGCACACTTTATGGTGATCAGTTCCTAAATAGCTGCTTACTTTCAGAATATAGGCAGTTGTCTTCCTCACTGTTTGAGAAAATTAGAGTCTAGACTGCTGTTTCTTAAGTGTTTTCTAGAACAAGATGTATGATGCCTGGCTCTTATAATAAACCGAGAATGATCATAATCATAGATGTGGCTGTGTCCAAATATGTGGCATACTGAAGCCCCCATCATAGGTTCATAGGTATATACTAGGCTAATGGCCCTGGAGCCTTTACAAGCCTAGCCCATAGAAGTGCCCTGGCATCGTGCCAACTGACGTTAGTTCCCAGTGCCTCTATCAAGTAGAGCCACTGGAATGATCCCCGGGGTGAAGTTTCTATTACCCATCCACTCATCAAGATTTCTCTTGAAGAAGAAAAGCGAGGTGCTCTGCTTGACATGTATGGGAAGTCTATTCCAGAGCATGGGCCGTCTCTGGGTGAGGAATCTGTCCCTCCAGCATGTTCTGTTGATTGTGGTAATGATGTTGAGGTCTCTGGAGTGTGTGGAGGGATTGGGATTTCTTTAGATGCAACATTTCTAATAGAGCTAGGTTAGACATGGCTTTGTACGTCAAGCAGAGATTGCCTCTAAGTAGGTGATATGACACAGAGAATAGCTGGAGTATTTTGAGTCTGTCTGTGTAGGACATGTGTTTAATGCCTAGGATCCTCTTCGTAAGGTACTTCTGTGGCCTCTCCAACTGTTGTAGGTGTCTAGTCAGGCACATACTAAATGGGGCATTATACTTGATGATTGGTCTAATGAGGGAAGAGTAGAGAGAGACGATGACCTCTTTCTTCCTGGATGCAAAAACTTTGGTAATGAGATGTGCCACATAGAAGGACTTTCTGACTACAGTGGCAATGTGGTGGCCAAAGGAGAGGTTACTGTCAACCTCCATCCCCAGATCTCTTATAAAGCCTTCGGTGTTCTGTGGGCTCCCATCAATGTGGTAATTAGTGGGAACTGAGTTTTTACCAAAGGGGATGACGACGCATTTTTTGGCGTTAAGCTTAAGGCCATGGTTTCGACACCAGTCATTGCTCTCAGTGAGGCCTTTCTGTAGGATGTCTGCATCACTTGGGGAGTTAATAATGGCTCCCAGCTTGCAGTCGTCTGTGAACTTGATTACCCAGAGTCCCTTTGTGTTGGCCTGGACTTTTGAGAAGTAGATGCCGAACAGGAGAGGAACCAGGACCTATCCCTGTGGGACTCCACTTGTGACTGGTCGGCAGTCTGATTTGGAGTTCGCTACTTTCACACTGTGTGTTCTATCTGTGAGCCAGTTTGCAACCCACCTAGTGATATAGGGGTTGATGCCTAGTTTGGTGAGTTTATCAATAATTCCTGAGTGAGGAGTGGTATCAAAGGCCTTGGCCAGATCGAGGCAGGCTGTATGCACTGCCTTACCTTCATCCACAGCCCTGGTGACTGACTCAAAGAAATCAACCAGGTTGAGCAGGCATGATCTCCTTTTCACAAAGCTAAACTGCATGGGGTCCAGAGTTTGGAGATTTCCTATATCTTTGGTAATCAGGTCCATGATAATGCGCTCCATATCTTTACATATCAGACTTGTCAGGCTAATGGGGTGATAATTCCCAGGGTCTATAGTCGCTCCCCCTTTATGGAGAGGGATGACTGCAGCAGTGCACCATTCAGTAGGGACAAAGCCTGAGGTGAGGCTATGACTGAACAGGGCACACAGATGTGGTGCCAGTTCGCTTTGTAGTTCATGTAGAACACAGCCAGGGATATTATCGGGTCCCATGGAAGCTGTATTTTTGGCCTTGGACAATGCAGCTTTAACATGTGCTGCAGTAATGCTGAGTGCCTGGCATTCTTCCGGTATTGTGATTGGTCCTTTAGGAGGAGAGAGAGGGGTAAAGTTGGCACTGAATCTGTCGGCCAGTAGTTGCCAATATCATAAACATTATCTCTCCTTTCTCTGCCCTTCTAAGGATACAAATATATATTTTTTATGTTTTTCTCCTTATGTTAAGCAATTCTATTGTAATCCCTGTGTAAGGTGGACCACCAGTTCTAGTCTACAGTGTGAACTTCAGTGCCTTCTCAACATTTTATCGACTCGTTTGGTCTGCTGCTAACAACCATCATTTATTTGAAAGGTTGCATCTCATAATACATTCTTGTCCATCTTATAAACTGCATATCCTGGCAATGTTTACATTTCAGTCACAGATCTCTGTGCACCATACTTTAGTTATGTGGCACAATATTACAGACAGTGTTCTTCCTTCCAAGCCACTAATTCAAGCACCATTTATGCCTGGGCAGTGGACATTAGTACTCACTGCATTCCTTCTTTCATTTTGTCCCTTTTTGACTTATCCCTTATATAATGTGACAGTATTTTCCTCATGTCTCATTGATGATGTTTTCATAACTGCACTTTAGATTATTGACTACTCATATTTTGAAGATAAAGGCCAGTATTTTCCTGATACTTTTCTATAGGCCCCCCTGGGTTATAGTTCAAATGTTTTCTAATGAAAGATTTAAATCTGCCACCTAGTATGTATGTTGTCCTTACAAATAGGCACTGACTATCATACCGGCATATGTTTATGTAACTCCAAAAAGGATCTTCAGATCCTAATGAAAACAAAGGACTGAACTTAGCATCAGTTGTTCAACCATTTACTGAACTCCATATAGTATGGCAGACAGCACCAGTGGGAATGTTGCAGTGCATGCACCCCATCTAAGGCTGTGTCCACATCACCTCAGGCTCTTCTTGCACTGTTCTAATTCTATTTCTATCCATCTGTCATTTATCAGCTTCCTAATGAAATGCTGGCACTCAAACTGCTGAGTGCTGATACACTGCCCCCCCCCCCCCACCAAAATGCAGGAGAAGAACAGATACTGAACATCACTCTTCTACTTTAAACTTCTTTTTTGCAAGGAGGCAAGCCCCCTGCACACTCCTGAACTTATATATACTAACTTCAAGATCACCATACCTCAGAGAAAAGGGAATAACCCCAGAAATGGCTATTTCGGACTTAGTATATGTAAGTCTGCTTTTATAGCCATTCTGTCTTCACATTAAGGGACTCGCTACAGTGAGTCCTGACATTTCAAATTTGTTCTATGTGGACAATGCCATTAGGTTTTATATACCAAGCAGCTGCTCCCACAAACCACTGGATTCATTCTTTGAACATCTTACTCATTGTACCCGGCTTGCACCTTATTTCATTGTTCTCCTCTCAATCCTAGTTCAGCCCTTCTAATTACTGAATCCTCAATGTGAAGAAAACCATTTTCTTGTGTAACTGACTGCTATCATGTTGGGGATCTTCACTGAGAAAACCTTATTCTCACTAACCACCTTACTGTCCACAATTATACGTCTTTCTCAAAACAGTCTATAACAGATACAGTTTGTTTGTGTCTTTCGGCTTTTTCCCAGTTAGGGGTCGCCACAGCGGAACTCCGGTCCGCTAATGATTGGCAGTAGATTTTTTACGTACTGGCTTGCCGGGCCTAACGCACAACCTTCAACAGATACAGTATTGTCATTATTTAAAGCAACAACACACAAAACAGTGTTAAGTTATGACTGAAGATATCATTGTTTGGTACAGATTGTCCCTACTTTGAGATGACCTTTTAAAGAACTTCATACAGTGAAGTACCCATCTAAGTTGTGGTGCATTTAATTAGATAACCTGATGCACATGTTTCAGAACTAAGCTTATTTTTTTTATTTTTAGACCTTATATTTTCTTACATAAATAGATTCCTGACAAAAATCCATGAGGCTAAAGAAGATGAATACCCCTCACAGGTTGTGCCACCATAGCTGACAACTGTCCAAATTTTTGCAGAATATCCAGATTTTTGGTCCAATTCTCATAAAATCATAGTTTTCTGGCAAATCACTGGCAAATCACTGAGGCATGAAGTCAGAAAATAATGGCAGACATATGATTTCAGACTTCATATCCTTCAGAAAATTCATGCTAATGCAAAACCTGTTATTCCATCAACTTTCTAACTTTGTTAGAGCAATATTTAAAAAGTGTCCCTATTTTTGGATCTTCGTCCCCCCATTATTTGTGGTTTGTCCAAATTTCTTGCTCTAAGAGGTTGAGAGGCACGTGTGCCACTAAGCTCTACTGCAAGAAGGTAAGAACATATTAACCATCAGTTTCACCTCATCTGGTACCCGTTCATAACTGTCTAAGGCTAAATGAGTCAAGTAAAGTGACTGATGGCACAGCTGAAATTTTCAACAATCTGTTGTCCTACTCTGTGACACAACAAATGTAATGACAGAAGCCCAACGGACAGAATGCACCCTACTCTGTCCCCATGGTGTAGAACCATTTCAGTGGCAGCTTCTTGCTAAAAGACAAGAGGACAGGAATAGCTGGGAACACCTCCATGGTACAGGCACATGTTCAGTCAAATTAACTCCAGATGCTGAAGCCTAAACAGAAATAATTATAATGTGATTCTCTGCTGAACTGGCTGTGTCCCTATACTGTTATTTACAACTGTCTCTGATGAGATACAGAGGAATGGGGTAGCTGTGAGCCACGTCCCAGAGGCAATACTTCTTTTCTATTCCTAGTAACAATTCTATAGTGAAGTGAACTGCCTAAGCTGTCAATGAGGATTACACAATGGTTGTGATAAAGGGACTGTGGGATACTTCCTTGGTGGGTAGAGAAGGGTAGGAAATGGAGGAGCGAGTCACATATACAGCTGATGGACTCACTTGTGAGTCACTGGACTAAGAATAAATACTCAGGATGAGAGGGTTGTAGCAAACTGGTTAGACTGTATTTTTCTTCTCTGTTTTGTTTGTCACAAGCAATATAACTAAGCCATTAATTCATAGCTAGTGCAGTTATACTATTTTCTACCATGCTGTCTTACAGGGTAAGAGTGTCTATGAAGTACATGTAATCGCCTCTACAAACAGCTAGCACTCTAACTCCCTTACATGTGCTTAGTCCACTGCTGATGGCAAGCCCATTTATCAGATTCCCTGTTTTTGTTTCAGTAAAAAGGCAGAAAAGTAGTATCTCTGGGGCAAAAGTATAAATCCCCATGGACTAGAATCTGTTCTGTTACATTTAATTTGTTGAGAGACCATGAGAGACCTTGAAGGTCCAACCACAAGGACTTGCTGCTGTCCAGACAATTGATGATGCAGGTGACAGGCTACTCATGATGAAGAACAAAAACAAATTACAAAGAAAACACTGACAGACTTACCTTGTATTTACGCAGCCCTGAGGCAGAATGGCCTCCGATATTGCCCTGAGCACCACTGTGAGACATTCTGGCAGACTCTACAAAGATTTCAAAAAATGGCACAAATAAGACCTGAGTAAATTCATTTGATGACTAAAACATGCAGGATAATATGACAAAAAGACATTTTTCGAACATATCTAAAAATAAATGAAAATCCATACAGCCAATTTCAAGAATTTTTCAAAAGGACTTAACAAGATTGTGCTCATATTTACATATTTATTTACCATAACAGCTCAACTCTCCAGCTGCAGTACTAAGCCATCTGAAATTTAGTAGGGGTCTTATTTATCCTTGTGTAACAACTACCTAGCAGGACTGAAGCACTGGGTAGTTAAGCAGCTCATTCAAGGTCGCACAGTGATTAAATGACTCAGTGAAAGTTTACCCAAATTAATTTAAAATTTAATTCTATATATTAATCACTTGATCACGTCATCCTTACTTTTTATCTCTATATATTAATTATTAGATCACCCCCCCCCCTTTCCCTTACTACTGTCTGACTGGTTTACCTATTTTTCATATTTCCAAAGTGGTGTGTTTTTAATAAAAAACAAAGATTTTGCAAAACAGTTTATACCCTTGCCCAGTTCAAATCACTTATTTTCAATTTGGTACAAAAGTAAAGACTGTGTTTTACAAAAAAAAAAAAAAAAATGCATGAATCTTTTCTATTATGTCATATTTCAGATACAGTACCATAATTCTCAGCAACATTTTCAGGAAGATTCTAAAATACTTGTGCCTTAAAACATCACTGACTACAGCCATGAAAGTAAAAGTACATGTCAAAATGATGACAAATACCATCCAAAAAGTCATACACCAAATGCTGACCAACAGTTGTTTTCATAGTTGTGGGGTGGGGCAAAGTCACCTGCATGTTAACAGCCTGTTGTTTTCATGGGGAAAACAAATGTTTTCAGGTGGCAAAGCCACCTGTATCCGCCAAACACTGTTACCTAATTTAGTAAACTATAATGTTACAGAAGAAGGAGATATCCTAGGTTTAGACATATAGTTTGCAACCTTTTATACAGTTAGCATGTCATATAAATAATCAGTTTTTTCCCAGTAATTGTTAGACAATGTACAAATAATACAGAGAAATTGAAAGCCCATTATTAAAGCTAGTCTCAGTTGCAAATTACAAGATGCAAATACCAAATCTCTCACACACACACGCACACACACACACACACACACACACACACACACACACACACACACACACACACACACACACACACACACTGTGACATCTGACAATATGTTGCATAAAGCAATTACTGGCATCTTTGCAAAATGTTTTTGTCTCATTAGTTTTGATAATACTGGTTTAAAAGTAAAGCAAGGGTATGTTTTCCTGGAATGATGTCAGCTTTCAGCATCACAGCACAAATGGGGGTGGGGGTGGCTGAGAGGAATTTTCAGTGTCGAGCATTCAGCTTACAGCTGGAAGCTGTAGTATGCCGCACCATTTGGGAGTCTTGTAGTCTCCATGATGGGCCCCTAGATACACTAATACTTATTCTGCTACCTTCTTTCTGAAATGGACAGTCATATATGTCGTGTGCTTCCTCCATCTCTTATGCGGTTTGTTCTGTCTTTACCTGGATCCACTTATGAACAAAGGTTTCTAGTGTTACAACAGAAAAAAACAAAACATGTTACTCTGATAGAACAGTTGAGAGTTCCTGATACAGAGTAGCGGAGGCAGCAGTTGTAGCTGTCCGTAAACATTCCATACATGGCATACCTGGGGTAAAACTACAGACTATTTATTGCCCGCTAAAGGTTATAAATATGTCAGAGAGTGAACTGTTATCAGTCATATTTAATATCATTTAATATTGATGGAGTAACCTAGGCACTTAAAAGTTTCAATAGCTGCCAAATGAATGAATGGCCTTGAGGCTTATATTGTCATTATAACTCAAAGTATGGTACCATTTGAATTTTCTTGTCCCAGTCATATTTTAACAGAATAGTACATATCAAATCATAAAGATGAGTAGCCAAATGGGACATGGCATTCAAGTGACACAAGTGACCATTCCACTAATGAAAATAAGATGCCCTGTTAGGCTAATTGGTAATATTGTGAGACATAATCTTTACCAATTCTATGATCTTACTGACATTATTTTACTTTATAGCCGCTCACTCATTCGCTTTAGAATTTGTCTCAGATTCCAAAAGGCAAAATGTGTCTCATTTGGTACTGTTGTACCACTATACTTCACTCAAGCAGCTGCTGTGTAATAATAAGAGACACACACCTGCAAATTCCAAGTTTTGTGTGACAACATCATTATATGAGAATATAGAGCTCATATATAGCAAGGTGCTTTATATCAAGCCCTGCATCGTTTTCTTCTTTAGGTTTTCTTCTGATGGTCAAAGATGAGCCATGGTACAAGTAAGGATTTGCAAAAAAACATGTTTCACAATTCATTCAGGCATCTCCAGTCCTTGACTGCATTACTGTACTGATACATATGAGTATCTAAGAGGCAGTCTGGCAATCAGTAAAGCAACATTCCTCATACAGAGCATAATCTTGTCCTATACTGAAATCCTTCTGCCTTACAGTGCTTTAAATGACAACCACAGGCTTTTATTGTTATGAGCACATTTATCAAAAACTGGCTATATTATGATTTCTCTTAATTAGAGAATATTCTTCATCTCTTCACCTTTTCTTAATCATAATTTTTTTCTGTGGTTGGACATCATCATCTATATCCTACTTGAAAACAGAGGCTTAATTTAATATGAATATACCCAGTAGAGCAAAGTACTCCGTAAATGATAACTTCATTGTAATGCCAAATTTTTAAAAACAGTTTTGCTGTTGGTAAATATCATTTGAAGGTAAATTTAAATCAAAGCTACTTGACATTGTGTTACACTCTACAGTTACAGCAGACATGAACTTAGACGAATACTCTACTGCTCACACTATTAGTTCTATAACTGCTACTCATGCTATTACTGTTACTGCTTAGGCCTTTATTCTATTTCTGTTAAGAGTACATTTCTACTTGCACAATTACTATTAGTGATATTACTTACAGCTATTACTTGTGCCTTTATTCTACTTTTATTAACAGTACACTGATACTCGTACGATTACTGTTAGTGATATTACTCTACTACTTATGTCTTTATTCTACTTCTATTAACAGTACACTGATACTCATATGATTACTATTAGTGATATTACGCTACTACTTATGTCTTTATTCTACTTTTATTAACAGTACACTGATACTCGTACGATTACTGTTAGTGATATTACTCTACTACTTATGTCTTTATTCTACTTTTATTAACAGTACACTGCTACTAGCATGATTACTATTAGTGATATTACGCTACTACTTATGTCTTTATTCTACTTTTATTAACAGTACACTGCTACTCATACGATTACTGTTAGTGAAATTACGCTACTACTTATGTCTTTATTGTACTTTTATTAACAGTACACTGATACTCATACGATTACTATTAGTGATATTACGCTACTACTTATGTCTTTATTCTACTTCTATTAACAGTACACTGCTACTAGCATGATTACTATTAGTGATATTACGCTACTACTTATGTCTTTATTCTACTTTTATTAACAGTACACTGATACTCGTACGATTACTGTTAGTGATATTACTCTACTACTTATGTCTTTATTCTACTTTTATTAACAGTACACTGCTACTAGCATGATTACTATCAGTGATATTACGCTACTACTTATGCCTTTATTCTACTTTTATTAACAGTACACTGCTACTCATATGATTACTGTTAGTGAAATTACGCTACTACTTATGTCTTTATTGTACTTTTATTAACAGTACACTGATACTCATACGATTACTATTAGTGATATTACGCTACTACTTATGTCTTTATTCTACTTCTATTAACAGTACACTGCTACTAGCATGATTACTATTAGTGATATTACGCTACTACTTATGTCTTTATTCTACTTTTATTAACAGTACACTGCTACTCATACGATTACTGTTAGTGAAATTACGCTACTACTTATGTCTTTATTGTACTTTTATTAACAGTACACTGATACTCATACGATTACTATTAGTGATATTACGCTACTACTTATGTCTTTATTCTACTTCTATTAACAGTACACTGCTACTAGCATGATTACTATTAGTGATATTACGCTACTACTTATGTCTTTATTCAATTTTTATTAACAGTACACTGATACTCATACGATTACTGTTAGTGATATTACGCTACTACTTATGTCTTCATTCTACTTTTATTAACAGTACACTGATACTCATATGATTACTATTAGTGATATTACACTACTACTTATGTCTTTATTCTACTTTTATTAACAGTACACTGCTACTCGTACAATTACTGTTAGTGATATTATGCTACTACTTATGTCTTTATTCTAATTTTATTAAAGGTACACTGCTACTTGTATGATTACTGTTAGTGATATTACGCTACTACTTATGTCTTTATTCTAATTTTATTAACAGTACACTGATACTCGTATGATTACTGTTAGTGATATTACGCTACTAGTTATGTCTTTATTCTACTTTTATTAGCAGTACACTGCTACTAGCATGATTACTATTAGTGATATTACGCTACTACTTATGTCTTTATTCTACTTTTATTAACAGTACACTGATACTCGTACGATTACTGTTAGTGATATTACGCTACTACTTATGTCTTTATTCTACTTTTATTAACAGTACACTGATACTCGTACAATTCCTGTTAGTGATATTACGCTACTACTTATGTCTTTATTCTACTTTTATTAACAGTACACTGCTACTAGCATGATTACTATTAGTGATACTACGCTACTACTTATGTCTTTATTCTACTTTTATTAACAGTACACTGCTACTCATACGATTACTGTTAGTGATGTTGCTGCTACTACTGCTTAGGCCTTTATTCTACTTCTGCTAAGAGTTTACTGCTACTCGTACGATTACTATTAGTGATATTACTTCCACTACTTAGGCCTTTATTCTACTTCTATTAAGAGCTGTCTGCTCTACTCACATTACTGCTTCTATAATTACTATTAGTCATGTTACTGCCACTACTTATGCCAATATATCTATTTCTTCTAGTACTACAGCATCTGCTACTACTGTTACAGTCACTCATACTCTTCAGCTGCATACAAACTCATGTAAGGAAATCAAGGATATTTTTTGTGCTTAGTTCACTGGATTAACATCTTATGTAGTTACTAGGCATGCAGTCTAGGAGACTATTAAGGAGCCTAGCCAAAATTAACAGTTGTCCCTAAGCAATGTCTGGTTAAATGACTTGCTCAAGGTCAAACAGTGGGCAAATGAAAGCTGATGGAATCAAACCTGGCACAATAGGAAGTAAGCTTAACAGTTCAGAGCCTTAATCATCTGCACTAACTGCCAGACTCAAATGTATCAACTGAGGGAGGCAGAAGCTGAACTCACAGTCATCTGATCCATAGTGAAATATATTATCCATTGTACCACCAGCCCTGGCAAATGTTTACAGGTTTTTACAAGACACACACACACACACACACACACACACACACACACACACACACACACACACACACACACACACACACACACACACACTCACACTCACACTCACACACAAACATAAACACACACACTATATCCCATGCATTGCTAGGCTTAAAAAAAGTCCAGTAGTCATTAGCCTAGTGCACAGTTATGAACCTATGTGGTACTAGGGACCATTGAGAATCCTAGCTCAATTCCTCAACTGCCCCAAATTTCTGTCTGTTCAAGATGACACAGTAGGCAAATGATGGATGAAGGTATCAAATCCTGTCATACAGGAAGCATCTCTTTAACAGCTCACAGCCTTGATCTTCTGACGACTTGCTGAAGAATTTTCAGTAGAATCTGTATCATGGCACATTATATTTTGAGCTCTGAAAGACACATTAACTGGAAAGATTTATTTTTGGCTGTTTTCCATCTGCTTACCAGTGACAATCATTCTCTTAACTGACCAATTCATCCTTGTGTTGAAGTATCCTGATGGCTATTGCAGTTATGATGGGAAATAACCAGCCACATAAGAAATTATGAAGGTGAATGGCTATTTTTCCCCCAGATCTCTTCCCATAGTGATGATAGATGCATCTTGCTCAAGCAGGGGGCTGCAGTCCTAAGCCTTTGTGGTGAGAGCTTGTTTCCACTTACTCAGTCACCAGATACAGTGTGAAGGAAATGCTGTTTGGCAGGCCAGAGGTGCATTTCCCTTTACCTGGCATCTCTTGCTGTTATAGCTCTCACTTGGCCCTCCACCAGATGACAGGGTAGAGTAAGCCTTACCAGCACCTTACCCCCTTGGATGGCTGAACTGAATATAGCCATTAATTCCTGTTCCCAGTACTGGCCCATTCATTTCCTGGACCACTAACTGAACCAGGGTCATCTGGTTCATAGTCAGGGCTTCATTCCTCTATGTCACAGAACTGGTGTCACGTATTTAATGCATCTGGATATGCTTGTTTATAATTATTAGTTACATTAACTATGCTTTTACCATGCTACCACAACACTTAATTTAATTGGTAACATCATGCTGCATTTTATTTGTGGCAGGACTGCATTATATCATAGAAATTAATATTTTATGCCACATAGATAATAATACGTGGCAGCAGAAACTGAGAAACTCTATGGCAGAAGTCAGAGCACCACATGGCAGAATAGCAGGCTTCCTAACTACAGGCCACACCTGTTTCCTTTTAGCTTTGTAATGTCCCTTGTGTGCAGGACAGCAGTCTACCACCAGATGCTTCATTCTGTTAGCAAAGTAACAGATCTAGTAAACAGCAGGTTTTGGAACTCAGAAGAAAATCTCCAGATCTCAACATGGTTGCCAACTGTGCAGTTTCAGCAAGTGAATTGTTTATGCCTTCTTTTCAACTAAGAACAAAAAGACAGATTTTTGCACAATCTAAGGTACTGAAATGGTGAGTAAGAATAAAGGTGCTCATGTACACAGACACACGCACACACGTGCACACACACACACACACACACACACACACACACACACACACACACACACACACACACACACACACACACACACACACATGCGCTCACACTATAACACTATATTCCATCCTGGCCATGTAGAGAAAAGGCAAGCAAGCATCTGTTCAGTGTTACTACAAATATTAAGTAAATTGCTGAAACTGCATGCAGTCATTTTAAGGTTGTCCAACAACGTATCCATGCCAGCATTGTAGAACCTGTCACAAATGCTAATTTGCTAGAGATTAAGTGACAGTGTGACCCATTCTGAGAATTAAAAGAAACAAACCACCCAGTACAACAGTTTCATTACAACAAGATTAACTACATTATGGCCCATTGCGCTGACTTAACATGTTCGGTACAAACTGGTACATGTAAGCATATATTGCTGGTTCACCAGTCAACCAACAGATTTCACTGCTGCACGTAATGTTACAAACTTTAGTATTCTTTTTCAAAGTCTTGTGTCTACCACTGATAGATTTTTGAACATGCATTCTACACTACATGTGTTATGCTAGCTAGAGATATGAATAGCTATATAAAACATTTTTCAAATCTCACCTAAACTGTCAGAAGCAGGAAGCAAACAGGAGAAAGTCAAAGTGAGGAAAATAATGCTCTGACTTCAACTGGAACAATTTATACCCCTTGAACCTATGAGGTCATTTTGTTCAGTCTATATGTTTTATTTATGACAACTCTTTTAAATGGCTGGACAAAAGGAAGGTTTTCAGACTCACTGGATTTGGAATCAGTTGTTAGATACTGCTGTCATTCCGGCTTTGTTTATGGTAACTGATCAGCAGAAACAAATACAACTGAATGTTATAAGCTCAGCATGTTTATGCTGTTGAATCAAAACTGCTGACTGGGTATGATTAACAGCCTACAAGCCACCATGGCTTACTCATGCAAAATGTTGTTAGGGATTACTTTTTACAGTCATGCCTAGGACAGACTGGGTAAAAATGTCTTAAGTTCGTTATGTGAGCGTACTGCAACATAATTTTAAAATTAATTTTGAGGAGGAACCAGTCATGCTGTGCACATCAAGGCATTACCATACTCAAGGTCGTCAACAGACACAGACATTTTATACTACATCCTTATTGTATTCTTTGATTTTTAGAAACACATTTACATGTATGGGCTGTACTATAACCATAATATTAATGTGTGACATTTGTGTTATGAACCATTTATTTAATATGCTGTTTTTTATACACACACACACACATATGTGTATTAACAAAACACTTACAGCTACAGATATTTCCCTTTTTATCACTGAAAATATTATTTTTATCAAGGGATGGTTGCAATCAGCAGTGAAGATGGAATATTTTACTTATTGCTATCCATCCCTAAAATAGATTCCATGTGCATACTGCTTTATTTTTTAATCATTTAAACTTTCTCTCTGCCATGATTTCTGTTAGCATAGATACCTAACAGGAATGTCTAATATGTGAACGAAGGATGTCCTGAGTCAGATGTCCAGCTGCTGGGATTTCTTGACCGTGATGTGTACAACATAGGAGTCAGATGTTGAGCTCCTGAGATTTCATCAGGATAAACTGATGCTGTAGATTCTGGAATGATTGAAATATCTGCTGTGCTACTTGAGACAGCACTTGTTCATTCTCCCTTATGGGAGGAAAGCAATGAACTACCATTTTTTGTAATTATTTTTTGCTGCCATTTTGGAAGAAAAGAGCTGGTATGATTTGTCATGCACAATGTTCTATCATTACTATAGCTAAACTATTTCAGACCTGTGAGGCAGGAGCAGGAGTGGCCTTAGGTCAGCTGGTGCCCTAGGCAAAAGGACTCCACAGCACCCCCCCCCACCACACCATCCAGTGCTCCCATCCTAGTCTACCTACACCAAATAAATACTGGAAAAGCATCCCCACTAGAGCAGCGCCCTAGGCGGCCACCTAGTTAGCCTATGCCTAAGGCCGGCTATGGGTAGGAGGTGCATTTTTGTGGATGTAGGCAGTCATAGGTACTTACTTGGCATGCAATCCAGGGGACTATTCAGGAGCTTTGCACAAATTCCCAATTGCCCCAAAGTACTGTCTCTTTAATTGACGTGCTCAAGGTCACACAGTAGGCAAATAAAGGTGGGAAGATTGAAACTATTATGTATCCCCCTGGCACAGTAGGCAGCTAATTAACAAATCAGAGCTTTAGACCACTGTGCTAACTGACAGACTATATAGTAGAATAAAGAGACACTATAGTATACTGTTTAATGTAGTCGCTCAAAAATGCTACCACTTCAAAGGACTTGTGGAAGCAAAAATAAGTAGTCAATGAAAAGTTCTTACATGTAAATCTTTTATTATTATGCTTTTAGTGCCCATCTAAAAGCTCCTTGATTTAATTGACACACCCAGGCACTACTCTTTTCTTGTTTCCTCTTCCAAGTTCCCCGTTCCCTATTATGCTCTACCAATAAGGCTTGTTGAATTAGTATTTCTGTTACTTTACTGCCATTCTGTGTTGCTGATACTGTCTGCTGAATTACTACCCCATTCTCATCACCATCTCCCAGTGATGGTTCCTGTAAAGTTTGTACCCCCCCTTGAAAACACAACATACCCATAACATGTCTGCACACCAAATCTTGTAAAGTTACTATCTCCATAGTATCATCATGTGCTACCAGTGGCAGTGGAGTCAGTATAGTTAGCGTCTCTTTCTTGTTAGCGCATACCACCAATGTTTTTGTAGACTAAATATTACTTTCCACCACTATATGTAATCAATAGTAACTAAAAAGATAGCAGTCCCTTTAGAACAGCATGCGCCAGGAAAAGTTGTAAAAGTTTAGGCATGATAGTACTCCATTCCCACCATCATGTGTCACCAAAAGTATTTGTATAACCAGAAATACATTCCTACATAACACATCAACAATGGTGCACATACAGTTTATACCATCTAGTGCCTGTACATTAGATTCCTCTTGTCATCACCATGAACTAGTGTCTGTACAATTAGAATCCATTTCATTGCAGCATTTGCCATAAGTAATACCTGCACAATAAATATGGCCATCTTACTGCCACATACTATCTACTTTTTACAACCATTGGCTAACAATAATACCTAAAAAGTAAGTATTCCCTTCTTATGGCGACATGAGGCATGCTATAATGATGTCTGTTCAAAAGTCCATCTCACCACCATATTTTACTAATGATACCTAAAGAGTAAGCCCTCTGCCATCATTTTCACCAACAGATAATACCAATGGTGCCTATACAATGGCTGCTGTACATCAGGTACCCTCATATCACCACCATATGAGAGGGAAGTTATATCACCCACTACTAACCTTGCGTTACCTTGTTGAATCGAAGGACAGGGATTACTTCATTTTTCTTTCAAGGTAAGCCAAGGTAGTCACTTGTTGCTATGCTTCTGTTTTTGACCCTTTGCCATCAACCCCCCTTCAATACTATAAAGTTCTTTCAATAAAGAAACAGTGTCATTTAGGGTCAGTTCCAGCTTGGTTTTCTATTTCTTCCATGTGCTTTCTTTGTTAATACAATCAGCAAAGTCAACAAGGCTATTTCATGTTAGCAAGACCTTTGTGTTCAGCAAAGACTGTTGAAAGTAGGAACTGACTGAATTGTTTAGGGTCATAACACATCCTTTTGTAGTTATTATATGCTGCCCTGGCATAATATAAGCATTGACATACCTCTCTCACCATTAATGCATCTCAAACAGTCTCCAGTACTCCTGAGCTCACATGGTATAACTTACTTCATGTATAAAAATAAAATAGTTATGTAGACGTTGCAAAATTAATCTTCTGAATCTACACAGTGTTGTAGCATATTTCAAATATAATGATATATTTCTGCATTTGTTGTAATTTAACTGAATTCCAAACAACTACTGCTGGTTTCCTTTCAAGCAAGCACATGAATCCTCCTTAGATCATACTTGCTGTTTATAATACTTATTAACTAAATGCTTGTTACTAGCTCCCCTCCTTATATCATACTAGCTGTTTATAATACCTATTAACTGCTCCCCTCCTTAGATCATACTAACTGTTTATAATACCTATTAACTTAATGTTTGTTACTAGCTCCCCTCCTTAGATCATACTAGCTGTTTATAATACCTATTAACTAAATTCTTGTTACTAGCTCCCCTCCTTAGATCATACTAGCTGTTTATAATATCTATTAACTAAATTCTTGTTACTAGCTCCCCTCCTTAGATCATACTAGCTGTTTATAATACCTATTAACTTAATGTTTGTTACTAGCTCTTGCTCTGGCCACCAACACAAAACTATTCACTAGGTAAGGGCATTGCTGCTTGTCAGTTGTTGCCCACTTTGATCACCTTCATCCCACTTTTAAACTAAACTTAAGATAATCTCATGATCGTAAACTGTGCTTAATGTTTACATTGATCCCATGTCAGGATTCCGCATTAACTGACACCTATTCTCAATATATGACAGTGGCTTCTTATTTAACCAAGGTCTAACTTCCCGCTCACTGCACATCCTACCATCTGATACCTGATAGTAAATTTCAAGCATATTGACAACACACTGTACATTCTGACATATAAAGTCTACAAATTTTGAGAAATGGAACTTCTTGTTCAAACTTAGCCCAAAAGAAAGAAAGAGACTCTAGGCAGAGCTTTGTCATTAGCATTCACTGAAGGAACCACTTCTTTCCATCTCAACTGAAATGATTCCATTTGGCTTATGTATACCAGTCTTAACTGGGAAACTTTACTGCTGTATCCCAAATCTGGTAACCAGCCTTCCTTTCTCTAGCAATTAGATGCAATTTCACAATACAACTTTGCACATTCCTTCTTTCCATACAAAGCTCTTTAAATATAATTAATCAAACTTAAAAATAAATGCTTTTGTGAAATAATGGGTAAGGCCTAAATGGCTAGGCAACATAAGCATCTGCAATGATTGTATCTTTTGAGAGAGGTTTAATAACAGAAATGTCCATCTTTGCAAGTTTGTGTTACATTTCCTTAAAATGTTGTCATAGTTAACCTTACTTATTTCCTGTAGCACTAGAGCCATCCACACCCCCAGGTATGGAGAGGTGGTATATTACCACAAGTAAGAACAATCGTCTTTCAAAACCTTAGAGGGCTGAAAATTTATCACCTAGGCTTTGTTTTGGGTTGGTTAATGTGGTTCCTAGATCACCTTCCAAAATGGAGTAAGACCTCCAATAATGTCAAGAGACCTTTCTCATGATCGGACAGAAACATGAAGGTGTTACTTGCAAATAACAACAGCTTCATCTAGCCTCATATAACTAGCAATTATTTAGACTCACATTAAATTTGCTAGGGGCACAACATATACTGTAAACAAGAGACAGAAGAGCAGCCATCCCACCTTTTGCCCTTAATCAAGTCAAAGAGAAATGACAGGCCAATTTTAACTCTGATCTCTGACACTCTGTGTATATCCCTCAAAGGCTCAATGACTAATTCACGGAAGTCACAAGCTGCCAGCACCTGACAAGGAAAACACCTGTCCATTCTAATTAATTGTATTTTGGCACTGAAACAGACCATCACTAATGTGGCACCAGTCTAAGGGATATATTGAATCAAATTGATAGTCTTCAAAAGTATCATCAATTTTTTTGTCCCTTTTCCAGTTTGTTCTGGTATAACTCATTAAAGGATATCTTAAAGGAGCCTTTGTGACTTTCTACCATTCTGCCTTTCTCTCTGCATACCCATTAGTTCTGTACTTGTGTAGGCAGGCCTCTATTTGATCTCTAAACCAAAGTTTACATTTTCATCTGAAATCTAATATGCTGGTATGTGTCAGTGTCTACATTTTCACCCTTTCCCCAATCAAATCTGCAGAGCAGTTCACTAACCTGGGAGAACAATGCAAACATCTGAAATCATTGGACAAACATGTTACTTTGAGTGTTCTGAGGATATCTTACACACAGAAATGGCTGAAATGGCTGATACTATTCCTGTAACCCATTTATTCTACAAGGTAAAATGGCAGGGCAATGTTACAGCATCATATCCTTTGTGGCCTGTATGTGATGCTAACTTTGGAAGAAACGGTAACCAGAAGAGGAAGAATTGGAAGCATATATAAATCACAGAAAATGCAAAGTATTCTTTGATATTTAATTTTAAAATATTTTAAATAGTTATTGGTTCTAGATTTTTTAAATAAATATTTAACATTATTTCTTCCTAGACACATGGCCCCTTATGAAATGTAAGCTCACTTCTGTTTAAGATAAGGAATCATTACAAAATTGGACAGGGAATCATTGCAAAATTGTATATTATTGCGAAGCTGAGCATAAGTTTCAGATTTTTTTTTTTTTTTTTAGAGATTTGATTTGCAATTTTTAGTTTTTTTATAATGTAAGCATTCTCTCAGTTATGGGATTATGTATTATATAAATAATTCAAGCATTATTTTAGCAGGTCAGGACATAAGTTAAAAGCAATGTAGAAAAAAAAACGTGGAAGTTGCTGTTTAACAAAAACTATTAACTAAAAATAACAGCAGCAAAATGAAGACACCAGTCTCAAATCCCATGAAATACTTTTATTCGGACATAGAACCAACATGTACTTAAGTGTTGATGAAAGCGCTTAACTACATGTTGGTTCTATGTCCGAATAAAAGTATTTCATGGGATTTATGGGATTTGAGACTGGTGTCTTCATTTTGCTGCTGTTATTTTTGGTTAAAAGCAATGTAAAATGAGTTGTGTGTGCTTAGCCACTTTATGCCAGTTCCTACAACATCTGGATTATAAAATCATGCTAATTAGCCATTCTGTGAACTGACTACATTAAATGAGGGGAAATGTAACAAGGACATCTACATATATATATATATATATATATATATATATATGTATATTTTTTTTTTATAGTCAGCAGAAATCCTGATAGGTAGCCCCATCAGAAAGATATTAAGTAAATGAACTCTGTCCACCACAAATAGAGGCACAAAATACTAAAAATAGCAGGGCATGTCTGCAGAATGACAATAAAGTAAACAGGGAACTCGGCATAAGGTTATTGCTATGGGTACAGGCTTTACTGATATCTACTCCACTTTCAGAAGTAAGAAAACAATTAGTTATGTACTCACCATGACGTCAGATGCATGTGGTCCATCTCGCCTACATTCTTAACTGACGGGTTCGGAGCCAAGAATCGGCTCCGACTCGGCCGCTATTTACTAGCTCGAAGTCTCTGATTGGCTGGGCTATCCCTAGTATCCCAAGATGCACCACGCCCAAACCCCCAGATCTTGTTTGCCAACAATATAACAGAGTGACATACACAACCTCCTAGAAATAACACAAGGAGGAAGAGAGAAAAAATAACATCCTCATAAGGGTCTAAGAACATAATCTCCTCCAAGTCCAACAGGTCAGGGGGCGGTGGGCGGGTATGTAAGAATGAAGGCGAGATGGACCACATACATCTGACGTTATGGTGAGTGCATAACTAATTGATGTAATGTGGTCCTATCTCGCCACATTCTTAACTGATGGGACAGCGTCCCTAGAACCTACATTCTGGGAGGCTCACTGACAATACTCCTGAGCATCTTGGAACCAAAGGAAGCCAAGTCTCTAGACACCAAATCAAGCTTGTAATGAGAAACAAAGGTGTGCGGAGAGGACCAGGTGGCTGCAGCACAGATGTCATCCAAGGAGAGCCTAGCATGATAAGCTACTGATGCATCCATGGCCCTGGTAGAATGAGCCTTAATTGGGAAAGGTAAATCTCTGCCTGCTGATGCGTAAATAAAGGAGATACAGTCCTTAATCCATTTAGCAATAGTACCTTTAGTCACAGGGTTACCATTCTTGTTCTCTGAGAAGGACACAAACAATTGATCCGATTTCCTGTGGGGTTGTGTCCTGTGCAAATAAAACCTTAGTTGTCTATGAACATCCAAATGGTGGAATTTGAATTCCGCTTCATTTGAAAAGTTTGGAAAGAAAACTGGTAACTCAATGGATTGGTGAAGACAAAAGGTAGAAGATACCTTAGGAAGGAAGGAGGGGTTGAGTCTCAAGGAAACGCTATCCTTATGGAAGACCAAATACGGGGGCTTTATGTAAAGGGCCTGAAGCTCCGATACCCTCTTGGCTGAAGTAATGGTGACCAGAAAGGCTGTCTTCCAAGACAAATATTTTAATCCACAAGTGTCAGCCGGTTCAAAGGGGGTAGAAGTTAAGGTTTGAAGCACCAAGCTTAAATCCCATGGTGAAACTGGTTGTGACAATGGCGGACGGAGTAACCAGGCTCCTTTCAGGAAGGCTTTACAAAGTTTATGGCCCATAAGGGAAGGCTCATGTGAGACGTGAAAGTTAGAAATGGCCGCCAGCTGTACCTTAATAGTGGAGGTAGCGGAACCCTGTTTGAAGAGCATAGCCAAAAAATCTAATACCGCCGACAAGGGGGCTGTGAAGGGATCTAGATTGTGTGCTTAAGCCCAGATAGCAAATCTTTTCCATTTGCTAGAGTATAGTTTTCTGGTAGACAACTTGTGGGAGGACGACAGAATATGCAACACCTCAGGTGAAAAGGAATGTAGTCTAACTAAGGATGGAAGTGGAGCAGCCACGCTGTCAACCTGAGGGTTCATAGGGATGGATGGAACTGACCCGACTGATGAGTCAATAGGTCTGGTGTTGGTTCCAGAGTCCAAGGGCCATCCACTGTATACTTCTGAAGAAAGGGGAACCAAACTTGATGAGGCCAGTATGGTGCGATAAGAATCATCTTGCTTCCCAAGGAAGCTGCCTTCTGAATCACTCTTGATAATAGAGGGAATGGAGGGAAGGCATAGAGCAGACCTGGGGGCCAATCGTGGGCTAGGGCGTCCCTGGGTGACTCCCCCGGGGGGCGGGGGGTCAGAGTGAAGTACCTGCTGCACGTGGCATTGAGGGGGCTGGCAAACAGATCGCAGCAAGGTTGACCCCACCTGGAGAAGATCTGAGTTGCAACTCGGTTGTTCAAGGACCACTCGTGAGGCATCAGAATAGCTCTGCTTAGCCTGCCTGCTATCACATTGGACTTCCCCGGAATGTGCGTTGCCACTAGAAAGTGTTGGGAAGACACCGCCCAGTTCCACACTCTCATGGCCTCTGTGCAAAGGGGATAGGACCTGGTTCCACCCTGCTTGTTTAGGTACCAGATGACTGACATGCTGTTGGAAAGAATAGCAATTGTCCCCTTTGGAAGAGTGCTCTGAAGTGCTTGCAATGCTAGAAGCACTGCTTTCATTTCCAGGACATTGATGTGCAAGTGTACCTCGTGATATTGCCATGTGCCTTGGACCGTTCTGCCCAGATAATGGCCACCCCAACCTATCTGGGAAGCGTCCGTGGTCACCGTAGTGGTAGGAGACAGGGGGGTCAGTGGTCTCCCTATGTCTAGATTGCATGACTGAAGCCACCAGCGTAGGTCTTGTCGGCATTGTTCCGTGATGAGAATGAGATAAGAAAGAGCCTGTAGCACTTTGATTCTTTCTGTTGGAAGAAAGGCTCTCATTTAGACAGAGTCTAGCTCTGCACCGATAAATGCAACACGCTGTGATGGCTGCAACACAGATTTTTTCCCAGTTGAAGGTCATCCCTAGGTATTGGCCCAATGTGATGGTAGCATTCGTGGCTCAAATGAGTAGATCCCTGGAGGGGGCGGTGAGAAGCCAGTCATTCAGATAAGGAAAAACCTGGAATCCTTGACATCTCAAGTGGGCTGTCACCACTGCTAAGCATTTGGTAAACACCCTGGGGGCTGTGGTGAGACCAAAAGGCAGAGCACAAAACTGGTAGTGACTGGCTCCCAGCTGGAAGCGTAGGTGACTCCTGGATGCCTTGTTTATCTTGATGTGGTAATAAGCATCCTTGAGATCTATGGAGCACATCCATACTCCTTTTTCCAATAAAGGGAAAATGGACTGAAGAGTGACCATTCGGAACTTGGACTTCAGTACAGATCGGTTTAAACGGCTGAGGTTCAGAATGGGCCTCAGGTCCCCTGTTCTTTTTGGCACCAAAAATAATCTTGAGTAAGTTCCTGATCTGATCTGGTCTGGGGGGACTGGTTGGATGACTCCTTTTTCCAGCAGCTTTGAAACCTCTAGCGCTGCTTGATCTCTTTGACTGGGTGGAACGTCTGGGATTTTTCTAGATAGGGGAGGGGGGTGTAAGAAAGGGAATGGTGTAACCTCCGGTAATTATTTGGAGCACCCATTGATCCTGAGTGATACTTTCCCAGGCTAGAGGATGCCTCGAAAAATGACCCCCGACTGGCTCCAGAGTAGCACAGTCGGGCAGTCCCTCAGGGACGTTTGTAGGAGGATACACGAAATGATTCATGGTCTCCTGAGTTGCGGGGGCCTCCTCCGCCTCTAGGGTGGTGCCTTCCAGAGTAATTCTCCCCTCCTCTGCCCCTGGAGGGGTGGGTCACCATGCTCGATGGGAAAAGACTTCCTGAACCACATCTTGCCTCCCCTCCGTGCCTTGGGATAAGGCCTAGAGGGAGGCAAGAAACGGGCCCCTACGGCAGACAAAGTCTTACCCTCCTGCTCACATCTGGTGAGAGTGTCTTTCACTTTGGGTCCAAAGAGGGAGGACTCATCAAAGGGGGCGTCAGTGAAAGAAGACTTGAAGGCTTCTGCTAAGTGACACGGGCGCATCCAGGCTTGCCTCCTGAGGGCTACGCCTGAGCTAGCTGCCCTACCCGCTCCTTCGGCTGCATAGGATATGAGCCTCATGGACGAATTGACAATAGAGGGAAGGGTAGACAACTGGGCATTGACAGTCTGATTCACCACCTCAGGCAAGTTACCCGACAGGGTATCTCCCAATTCCTTAAGGAGATCTCTTTGGAGCTTAGTAAAGTGGCAAAGATAGTTCAATGACCGCAAATTAAAGGTCGCTGAAGACAGGGCAAGCTTCCCATACCGATCCATACTCCTGGACTCCTTGTTAGGAGGATGAATGGAAGCAGAAGCTTCTGCAACTTCTTGCTGAGTGGCAGACGCCACCACCATGGCATCTACAGGAACTCCTTTAGTTAGGGACTCTTTCTCCGGGAGTGCAGACAGAAACTTGTTTGGGTGGCTGGGCACCGGTTCCACGGAGTCAGGGTGTTCCCAAACCCTTCGACAAATAAGGTCTAACAATTCGGCGAAGGGCAGAGACACCCAGGGGGCAGAAGGTCAGGCTCTGAAGGCTTTGAGGAGGACCAACTCATCCTCAGATGGGGATTTGGAAGGCCAATCGCCTCTCTGCCTTAAAATCTCCAGAATATCGGAGAATGAGACATCATCGGAGGACGACTTGGGGGACCCCTCTGCATCATCAAGGTCGGTATCAGAAGTGATGGACTCATTCGGGGAGTCAACATGCTTCCTCTTGCACGACTTCTTTCTGGGAGGCTCCTCAGGCGATGAATCTGAAGGACCCTCAGAAAGCTGGGGGCCACATATGGAAGTATCCTCGGGCCTTCGAGCCCCGCTGGCGTTAGAGGCTCCAGCCCCAGTGTCAAAGGAAGCAGTAGCTGATTCGAGTGAAGTCACTGAAGACCTGGCCAGTGCGCACCTCATGGCCTCGAATGCAGGTCCACCAGAATCTGAGGACCGACCCGTCTCCGAAACCACAATCAGAGTTGGGGATCCCTTAGCTGAGGCACCAAGAGGGAGACTTGTAGCCAAGGGATGAAGCCCCGATGTATCCCCCTCAGGTCCGACCGAGTAAACCCGAGTGCCACAACCAGAAGATGGAGTCAAAAAGGTTGGAACCGAGGTCGGAGCCAAAAGGCCTAACGGGGGTAACGGCGCCAACCCCAGGACTTCACTCGATGCAGAACACCTCGGCTCCGATGACACAGAGGTACCCGGAGGAGGAATAATTGGAACCGACAAGAGGGAAGGCTCCAGAGCCGACTGGGCTGGAGCAGAAAATAGCCTCGCTAACACCGGCACCTGAAGGAGCCTCTGCACCACTCTATCCACATCCGAATCTGATAACCTGGAAGACTTGGAGGACACAGAAGGTGGTCGAGATATCTTACCCAGAGAATCTAGGTTTAGACTAGCAGAAGGGCTCCGAATCGGCTCCAAGAGAATCGGAGCCGAAGCTGGCTCTAGTGTCACAGAAACCTCCTGCGGTGCCGATAACAGTGGAGCCGAGGAAGCCGACTCAGACACAGGAATTCCTTCCCTAGGCTCCAATGCCAATGGAGCCGAGGAAGGTGGAGCTGTCTTCAATATCTTCACCGATGGCTCCGAGGAACTAGACAGAGCCGGAGATCTCTTTTTTGGTTTAGATTTAGATTTCCCACTAGGGGAGGCAGACACCAAAGCTTCTTCAAAGGCAGGTTTGACAAGGCCCCTGAGAATCAATTTATTTTTCCTCTCTTGCAAGACTCTAAAACTAAAGGAGTGACAAACACTACAAGATTCTTGCAAATGAATGGCGCCCAAACAATACACACAGATGGCATGGCCATCTGTCAAAGACATCTTATAAGAACATTTGGTACACTTTTTAAACCCAGAAGGCTTATGCTCCTTCTGATCTTTGCTTGACATGGTAAATCATAATGAACCACACACAAGATAAGGAAGGCAGGAGGAAGGGCCTCTAACTTAAAAGTCCCAACAGAGTTAACAGACACAGGAGAGGGCTAAGGCCCTCTAACTTAAATGGGCCTACCTGTCAAACACAAGGATGCCACAAAAAAACTTAAACTAAGCTAGTTGAAGGAAGGGGCTCTAACTTAAACGCCCCTACACACGTAACAGACACAGGAGACGCTAAGGCCCTCTAAATTAAACGGGCCTAACCCGCCAAACACAAGGAATCCACAAAAACTAAAACAAAATTAACTGAACTAGTCACAAAACACAGGATACACTCAACGTAGCTGTAAGAACAGCTTTTGACAGAAAGTTTAGAAAAATAAGCTAAAAAAACAGTTTAAATAAGGTACTTAGCCACAGCCAAGCTTGAGACCACGTCTGTACACTACAAGCGGCAAATGAGATCTGGGGGTTTGGGCGTGGTGCATCTTGGGATACTAGGGCTAGCCCAGCCAATCAGAGACTTAGAGCTAGTAAATAGCGGCCGAGTCGGAGCCGATTCTCGGCTCCAAACCCATCAGTTAAGAATGTGGCGAGATAGGACCACATTACATCAAGAGATTCTATGGCAGTTTACTATTTTTTTTAGCAAATTTATACAGCTTGTAGCTGTTACTCTGTTGGAAGCATCTTGCCTGCTGCTCCTTGCTGTACCTGTAGTCAGTCTTGTAGTGCACCTACTTTGCTGAATCTCTGCAGTTCCTTTATGGCTTTCTGTGTATGCAAAAATGGTATTACTTGTACTGGAAACAATCATGAAACAAGCTGGTAATAACATTTTACATTATAGACCACTTACACTGTCAGTCTCATAGCAAGCTGAAACTTATTATGCATTTTTCCAGTATTTTCCTTCCTCACAGAAAACTCTTGCATTGTTACATTTTAAGTATTTTGCTGTGTTATATGTCAGTAACAGAAGCAGCAATTATCTGCTTAGGCTGGTTTTATGTTAATAAAGATCCCAATATAAACAGCCTGTGAGCTTTATCAATAAGCAGAACAACCTCTTATAGTCCAGCCAGTCCTGCTAACTAGACACATGTGAACTTTAGATGGTCATTTCCTTCTGGTTACTCAGGTACACCCATAACTAAAATAATGATCATCTTCTTTGCTTTGTCTTCTGTGTTAGTCATTGTCTCCTCTAACCGTTCAGTCTTCTCTGTAGGGAGGACATTGGAGGCCCTTCAAGCTGGAGAAGGTATAGATAATTGGAGTATTATTTTAATACTTCATTTACCTCTCTTTCTCTGGCAGGAGTACACCATACCTCTCAACCTGCATACATTGAAAATAGGAACAAATAGAAGCACGCTATCAGAAATATGTTGTATAAAATAAGTAGATGTTTGCAAAACTGTACCACACAAGGTCATTTATTTTTGCCACAGAAAAAGGGAGATATAATAAGTGTGTCCTCTTTCCACTAGTATATTGGTCATGCATATGGTAGTGTGAGGTATTTCCAGCTGTGCCAGGAGAAGTAGGACAGTGGATGTGTAACATATGCCAGCACAGCTAACTGGAATTTTGTAAAGAATTATATTTCATTTGTATATCAAAATGATTTGTACAGATGCTTGTGCTGAAAAGTGTATTTATGTGCCCTGCTGTACAGAAAAAGAAACATACATGCATTATTATATCTGTTTAAATGTATATGTTTTAATGGAGGATATTGGAAGAGAAGAGGTTACTCTCAATCCACCTAAGTTTGAAAATAGTTTGAAATTAAATTACCTGGCTAAGACCATAAAGACTGTATCTTACAGTTCTCAATGCAGCCAGAGACAAAAAGCATGTACTAGGAAACTTTCTGCATTGTATTTTGGGTGAACTAATTGCAACTCTGGAAGGGTGGAGGTTTGAAATTGTTTTATGACTTCCAGGAGGTGCAGCAGATCTTAGCAAGGCTCTGTGTGTGTGTATTATTGACACATAAGTGCTACATCATGACAGCTTATAGCAAAAGTGGGGGGGGGGTAGCATGGGAACCAGAAGTCCGGTGGCCAGGTGTATGTGATGTCATTCTGTAATCCATCACTAAAAATGATATTTTAATACTAGGTGAGACTGAAGTCTCACTGTAGTCAGTTTTTGGAACCTGACAAAGAATAACCCCTCATCTACTTAATCTTGCCTTGCACTAGTAAGTGACCAGGGAACAGTAATTCTTTAGATCAGTCTGGAAAATATTGTAAGATTAGTTAAGTACTGTTTTTCTGCATCTGTGTGAATCTATTAGTCTCTGCTTTTTTAATATTTCCTGTGATTGAAACTCTGGTGTTTACTGTAAATAGATATTTAGGTTCATAGGTAGGTACTAGGCTATCTGCCCGAAGGCATTTATAAGCCTAGCCAGAATGTGCTGGCTTTTGCCGCCCCCCTTAGATTAGTTCCCTGTGCATTTGTCCAGCAGAGCCATTGAAGTGATCCCTGGGATAAACATTCTGTTTCCCATCCACTCGTCAAGGTTTCTCTTGAAGAGGGTTAGCGAGGAGCTCTGCCTAATGTACATTGGAATCTTATTCCAGAGCATGGGAAGTCTCTGGGACAGGAATCTATTCCTCCAGCATGTCCTATTTATTGTTGTGGTGAGGTTTAGATCCCTGGAGCGTGTGGCTCGAGGGGATATGTTTTTTTTTAGGTGGAGCATGTCCATCAATTCTGGGTTGGACATGGCCTTGTATGTCAGGCAGAGATCACCTCTGAGTAGGCGGTATGCAACCAAGTACAGCTGGAGTTTCTTCAGTTGAGCTGCATAGGGCATCTGCTTGGTGAGGAACTTTTGTGGTCTTTCCAGTTGTTGCAGGTGTCTTGTAAGGTACATCCCAAATGGGGCATTGTACTCTATGATGGGTCTGATGAGTGATGCGTAGAGGGGCCCAATGACCTCTTTCGATCTGGATAAAAACACTTTTATGATTATGTGGGTCACATAGAAGGATTTTCTAACCACTTTGGCAATGTGATTATCAAAGGAGAGGTTACTATCTACTTGGGTCCCCAGATCCCTTATTATGTCTTCCGTATTTAGGGGGCTACCACCTATGTGGTAGTTTGTGGGTACTTTGTTTTTTCCAAAGGGAGATGACTATGCACTTTTTGGCATTTAGCTTGAGACCATGGTTTTGACACCAGGTATCTGTCTCAGTGAGACCCTTTTGGAGGATGTCTGTGTCAGCTGGAGAGTCAGTTATAGCCCCTAGTTTGCAGTCATCTGTGAACTTGGTGAGCCATAGTCCTGTGCTTGCCTATACCTCTGAGAAGTATACGCCAAACAGGAGGGGTCCTAGGACTGAGCCCTGGGGAATGCCACTTGTAACAGGTTTAGAGTCAGACCTAGCTCCTGCAACTCTTACCATGTGGGTTCTGTCCGTGAGCCAGTTGGCAACCCATCTTGTGATGTAGGGGTTTATGTTCAGGCTGGTGAGCTTGTCTAAAACACCTGAGTGGAGAATAGTGTCGAAGGCTTTTGCAAGGTCTAGGTAGGCTGTGTGAACCACCTTTCCATCATCTATAGCCTTGGTAACTATCTCAAAGAAGTCCGCCAGGTTTAGGAGGCATGATCTGCCCTTAACAAAGCCGAACTGTGTTGGGTCCAGTGTTTGGAGGTTTCCAATGTCTCTGTTAATGAGATCCATGATGATGCACTCCACAGCTTTGCAGACCAAGCTAGGGGTCTGTTGTGGCTCCACCTTTGTGGAGTGGAATAACCATTGCTGTGTGCCACTCTTTGGGCACGTAGCCTGTGGAGAGGCTGAGTTTAAACAGTGTGTTTATGTGAGGGGTTAGTTCATCTTTGAGCTCATGTAGGACACAGCCTGGGGCACTGTCCGGTCAATTGATGCTGTGTTTTTGGCTTTGGAAAGGGCTGTTTTAACCTGAGTGTCTGTGATTTCAGGGGCAGTACATTCTTCTGGTATAGTTATGGGCCCTTTTGGGGGTGAGAGGGGGGTGAAGTTTGCACTGAACCCATCTGCCAGGATGTTGGCTATATTGGTCAGTTCAGTGTATTTTGTGCCATTCTGCACTAACTCTGAGCAGATCTGAGAATTGTCACTTAGATTCTTGACATAGCTAAAGAATGCCTTGTGGTTATCTTTGGAGTCCATGGCAATTTTTCTTTCGAAGCTAGCCTTAGATGATTTTATGAGGGAATGTAGTTTCTTGCTGATACTGATCAGGGATGTCTTCCCTTCTTGGGATTTTACTCTTTTCTGTACTGGTTTCCTCCTTCTGTTGTATAGCTTGTTTATGGCAGGGGTCCACCAGACTAGTTTCCTTTTCTTGGAGGAGTGAGTCTTAGTTTTGTTTGGGATAGCACGATCCATGCATTCTTGTAGGTGCCCATAGAGTGCATTAGTAAAGGATTTTGCAGCTTGGACAACATTATCCTTTAGCATGGGGGCTTTGAAAATTCCCACCTCGGTCTTAAGTAACGTGAAGTTTGCTTTTGAAAAGTTTTTCACAGTGGTTTCTTTGACCGGGGGTGGTGGCAGAATGTGGATATCCAGAGTGATTAGTTTATTATCAGATCTAACCAGTGAGGGGTTGACCTCCGGTGTGGAACACCAGTCGCCCATGTTGGTGATGACCAGGTCCAATATGTTGTCACCTCTGGTGGGGGTGTTAACCAGTTGATCCAAGGTGTTTGAGTTTATAAATTCTAGGAAATGTTGGGCCAGGGAGTTCATACTTGAATAGTTCTCCCAGTTAATGTTTGGATAATTGAAATCACCCAATACCTAGGTGTTTGGTAGGGCCTTTATGTTTCTCAGTGTTTCCAGGAATGCGGAGTGGGGATCCTGGGACATGGTGGGTGATCTGTAGCAAGCTAGAATTTCAATAGCAGTTTTTCCCATTGTTAGTTGCACGTGGATGATCTCTGAAGCATTGTGCTGTGTCACTAACCTGGAGATGTAGGTATCCTTGATGAATATGGATACTCCCACGCCTTTTGTATTTCGGTCTGGGTTTTGTGGCCAAAATGTATGGTATGAGTTGTAACCTGGTAGTGCTAGGGTGCTCTCTGGAGATTTAAACCAGGTTTCTGTTAATGCACATATATCGATTTTCTCCATACAGAGGAGTGCCTTGAGTGCGTGCATTTTGAGGTTTAGACTTCTGGCACTGAGCAAGCATTACCCTCAGTTTTTTTGTTACTTGTGCTGTTTACAGTGGTGGGTTTGTCTTTTGAGCCTTGCCTAAAAAAGGCACTATGGGGGTGGCTAGAGCCTTGGCCAGTATTTGAAAGCCTAAGGGTAACAGGTGCAAGCTGTCTCTAGCAAAGCAGCGTGGCTTGTTGAGCATGTCATCCCAGGCTGACAGACACTGGATCCCCTTTGAATGACACCAGAAGCTTAGCCAATTGTTGAAATTGATATTTTTTTTCTCTATACCATAGTATCATTTTTGGTGAGTGCAGGATGCTACTCAGGGTCAGGGTCATACCAGCCTGAGCTACTGATCAGAGAGCTCCTCCATGTCTCTTTTCATGTAGTCCAGGGAGGTATGGATCAGGTCATTCACATCAACATGGACAATGACAGAGTCATATTTGTACTTGTTCTGGAGTGACCTGAGTGCTTGTGTTATGTGCCGAATCCTGGCACCCGACAGGCAACTAACAGTGGCCTTCTCCTTGTTCAGCCTAGTGAGTGGGATGTCAGTGTACCTGACTATAGAGTCACCTATTACTAGTGTTCTGGGTATGTTATTTTGCCTTAAGGGCTGTGATTGTGTGGCACACTGGTTTTGTGAAGTATGTGTTTCATGGTTTGTGTTGGGGGGTGGAGGTTGCTTGGATGTCTGCTTTGGAGGTCTCTGCTGCTTTTGCAGATTTTTATTTAGAGCCTCCGAGTATGTTTTTGTGTATTTATGTGTGTTTTTTGCCAGTGCTGGCTTCATAGGTCTATGTGATACTGGTGGTGTGATGCAAGTAATTCCCTTCTCCTCTTGACTGCCTGGTCCAATCTTGGGTTGAGAGAGTTTAGCCTCCAGTTTGGCTGTATAATTGCATCTCTCACATGTATTAGTGTTTGGTGGACGGAGGAGAGGGCTGTCTGTGTACATGAGGCAATTGTAACATTGTCTCAAAATGCCCAGATTCACCAGTTGGACTGGAGAGTACACCTGAAACTGCCTTTTGGACATGCCTGGATAGGTACAGTGAATTTTTTTACGGATTGGCTTTTTAGGTCGAATAGAGAGCCTTGTCCTTCTCTACAGTATAGGGGGCTCTAGTGCTAAGGTTTATTAGTGCTTGCTATGAGTTTTGGGCAAGTGCAGGGATGAGAAGTAAATGATTTGAGTGCTTAAGTTGAAAGTTTGTCTAGTTCCAAGGGAAAAATTGAAGAGTAGACTTTGTGGAGCCAGGAATAGTTATACCTATACCCTAGCTAACTTGCGCTGCCTGGCGTGCAAAACCATGCAAATGAGGGTTTTATAGCAGGGAAATTAAAGAGATAAAAATTAGCCCAAAATGGCCAATAAACTACTAATTTCTGGGCTGAAACCATTCCTCCAGGGACAGATAGGCTGCTCAAAGCTCCCTCTCTCACAATGAACAGTGAAACTTCCTTCTATACAAGTAAGGTATGGGCAAACACAGAAACTTGTAACACAGCCCTGAATTCAGCACTAACCTGAAAACTGGACTAAACTAGCTTAGAAAGGTGGGAAAACAAGTATATATTTTTTTCAGAAAATAAAGCATTTTCATGTTCTTTTCTTATTTATTTTTAAATATATTTAAACTTTACATTGTAGGTGTTTTTTAGAGAATATTTTAATCTCTGAGAGTACTTATATATATATATATATATATATATATATATATATATGTATATATATATATGTATATATATATATATATATATATATATATATATATGGTGACAGCTCTGGCTGCTCCTGAACGCCTTGCTGTTGATCAAACTACCATTTGTATTAATATTAATTTCACTCAGTATAACTGGGTACCCTTGCAAAAGTCTTAGAGTAGCTGGCTTTGGAGCATATGGTGGCAGTGTAACTACCTTACAGTCTGGGCAGAAGGGGGCATAGCTAGTAAATCTTTGCCAGCCTTTCTCAAGTGTGTGTGTGTGTGTGTGTGTGTGTGTGTGTGTGTGTGTGTGTGTGTGTGTGTGTGTGTGTGTGTGTGTGTGTGTGTGAAAATCAAATCTCAATGAGTGTGTGTGTCAGCTGTTTAGAGCAGGGACACAAAGCACTGGTTTCACAGAAAGGGTGTTGGAGAGCTTGGCTTGGACACTTGGCTGAGGTCTCAACTCTATCTCTGTGCCAGTGGGGAGTCTTACTGGGGACCTGGAGGGAGCGAGACAGAGAAATCCAGACCCCACACTGAGTGTGTTCCCTGTGTGCTCTTAAGGGAAATTGTGCTTGATGCAAAGAGCTACATCTGGAAATATTGGGTGGATTCATTTTTGTTCTAAGTGAATGTCCCTAACCAGTGCCAATAGTGAGGATTCAGGCTCCTTGATTACTGGCCCAGAATGGGGACGTCACAATGCAATGTGGTTTTCTGTTCACTAGATAGCTTCAAAAAATCACATATGATAAGGGGGTTCAGAAAATTGTGTGAAAGGGTAAAATCAAGCCTAAAAATAGGGTCATTAATACAAATGTTCTTCCAAAACAGGGAAAGTTGAGATTTCTGGATACACAACATGAATGCCACAGTTTTAGCATTCATTATAATGAACTATTTACAAAAAAAGCCAATGTCACCTATTGACTAGGCTGATCAGGAGAAGGCAATGAATGTAGTCCCTACGATCCTTTGAAGGAAAATTTGCTAACTTAGAGTTGAAAATGGAGCTGTTGCAGGAGAAACAAATCAACCAGGAGGACAGAGCTCAAAGGTAAATTATTCAAGTGTTTAGCATTCCAGAGAGAGAAGAAGAAGACTGAGTGGCTATAACAAAGACAACGTTGGCAGCTTTAATTGGTTTATAGTGACTCAAATGAAAGGATTTGAGGCTTAGAGGATCACATTCTTTCTTTGTTTGGGAGGCCTTAAAGAAATTACAAAATAGGATAGAAAAGGATTTTTAAATTATTTTTCTATCTGAACAAGGTGAAAAGTGGCTCAATTTTGCAGCAAAACATGAAAGCCAGTCAAGGAAGTAGAAGTTTGGGTTGTTGTATTGTGTTATTTTTAGACTTTATTTTCTACAAGGGATGGAAAATTTAATGGGCTCACAAGAATCTTTGCTCTTTATAAAAGAGTACAAGTGCCAGGAGGTGGGTGCAGATTATCGGAATCAAGGGAGATCAGTGGTGATGTAACTTACCTGGGAAAGTGAAAAATGGCACCAAGGGTAAAAAAGAAAAAACAGACAGGCAGTCAATGGGACAATGGTAGTTATCTATTTCAAATGCAGAATGCTGCAAAGATAAACATCAGTCTTGACAGTCATAAAAAGTACAGAGGAGTTGAAATATTATGCCAAATTTGTATGTTATCATTTTGTATCCTTGACTGTGATCTGTAAATGTTTCTACTCTCTCAAATACATTGTATATTTATATATGTGGAGCTTTTCTACCCAGACCTGCACCGAAAAGGTAAAGTACAAATAGGAGATGAGGTTCAGAAGTATTTTGCTTGGAGGATACAATATAGGAATTTTGCTGGAATTGAGAGGGTAATGGATATTGGTAGGATGTTAGGTAAGCAAGTAGGAGAAGAGATACTAATGTGAGCTACTGGAAGTGCAACATATTGCTGAAATGTAAGAAATAGAAGGTATTGAAGGATGGATAATAAAGTGGGAATTAGAGAGGGAGGGATTATTTGGGAAACTGTGAAGTTGAAATGTGTAATAATAGAGTGAGTTTAGTCTGTGGGCTTATAGGTGATTAGAGATGTTTAGGTATTTAAGGTTGTAGGTGAATGGAAATATTGATATGAATGAGAATGAATGTATATTGTGAGGAGTATTTTAACAGTGTAGAATAGATATGGCAAGGAAGGGTACTAAGCAAAAAGTACTGATTTAATTGTGTATGGACATAGAGAGACTGAGGGTAAAGGGGTATAAGCAGTATAGACAATAAAAGGAAGGCTGAGAGGCTACAGAGGAAGATGACAGATAAATATTAATCTGATTGCAGTATATGACAGAATCTTGTAGGGATGAAAGGAAGAGGGAGTATAGCTCAGGAATGACCCAGAGGTACAATTTGGGAGGGGTTTCAGTAGGAGAGACTATAGTACAAAGCAGTATGAGAGAGAGAATAGCTGTTGGGAATGACACTAAATGTTAGATGGAAGTAGGGAAGAGGAAAATAGAAAAAAGTAATGTTTCTTTAATAGTAGGAATGTTTTTTGGGGAAGGTATAGTGAGTGGGTGTCATGTTTGATAGGTGTATTTGGGAAATATAATGATAGAGTAATATGGGGTGGGTGGGGATTGTGGTAGGGTAGGGGAGCTAAGTGAAGATAAGCATAATGGGCTTTACACAGAGCAAGACATTTATGGCTAGTGCTCAACTATTAGCAAAGAAGAATAATGTTAAGCATATTTTCTTACATTTACTGAATGCAGACATGAAGTTAGGGATACAAAGTAACTGGCTTACACTGTGTAATCTAATGGTCAAGTGAAAGGATAGTGGCAAATTTGGTGAGTGGCCCTTACAGTGCAAGGACTACTCCTTTGGGAGGAATGGCACAGCCACTTTCCACCACAGGTCAGGCATTTATCTGGCTAAAGTTAATATACAAGAGTCTTTCTGTTAAACTTGTTTGCACTGCACAGTGATAATATTCTCAGTGAAAACTTTCAAGGAGGAGTGCCTTGTGGCACATCTCCTATGTAAGGGACAGAGACTGATGTAATGTTCACAAGTTCTGCGCTGTGAAGGAAGATTGTGACTGAGTAGATGTGGAGAACAAGCTAAATAAGCTTATGTTATTTATTACAAATTGCTTTTTCACTGCAAGAGTATGCTGAAATTGTTGAAAGAACTTGTGAATGTGTAAGTTGGGGGAATGCAAAGTTAAACTGGCCAAGTGAGCATAATCATATGAAAAATATTATATTTGTACTTGAAAAATGTATTTCTAGTTACCAATGATGTGGAATCAATTGGCTGACTGATTAAGGGATGTTCTGGTGAACCTCTGAATGTACTCTGATTTTTACAGCTGCTAAACACTGATGGGTATGTAGGATTAAATTTTCTTCTAGCTTGGTGTATAAAGATTTGTTTCTGCTATAGAATCAACATGTGTTAAATGTGTTTAAAGAAGAGGTGAGCAACTGGGATACTGAGTATTGGAACACCTAGTAACTGGATTATCAGAAGATAATGTTACACACATGAGTAGTATACAACTCAGCAAGCTCCTGCCTGGTGCCCTGCAGAGTTCTACAGCAGCAGAGTGACAAAAGAGAGACTTTGGAGTGATTAAGTATCATTTTTCTGCATTTTCTTGCTGCCTTTAGCTAATTCCTGCCCGAAACACAGATTTTCAAGAGTTTCTGTGATTTAAAAAACTTGTTTCAGCTACATATTGTATTTATTTTACTGCCTGCACTTTAACAAAGTTGTTTTTGTGTTTAAATTATCTGTTTAACTGTTGTAGGCTACACACTCAATTGTGATAGCCATTTATGTGCATTTAAAGTGTTTTTGTTTATTGTATCTGCTTTATTTTCTGAAAAAAAAACTTGTTTTCCCGCCTTTCTAAGCTAGTATAGTCCAGTTTTCAGGTTAGTGCTGAATTCAGGGCTGTGTTACAAGTTTCTGTGTTTGCCCATACCTTACTTGGATAGAAGGAAGTTTCTCTGCTCACTGTGAGAGCGGAAGCTTTGAGCAGCCTATCTGTCCCTGGAGAAGTGGTTTCAGCCCAGAAATTAGTAGTTTATTGGCCATTTTGGGCTAATTTCTATCTCTTTCACTTCCCTGCTATAAAACCCACATTTACAAGGTTTTTGTGCTAGTATACAGCTCAGCAAGCTCCTGCCTGGTGCCCTGCAGAGTTCTACAGCAGTAGAGAGACAAAAGAGAGACTTTGGAGTGATTAAGTATCATTTTTAGGCATTTTCTTGCTGCCTTTAGATAATCCCGCCTGAAACACTGATTTTCTAGAGTTTCTGTGATTTAAAAAGCTTATTTCTGCTACATATTGCACTTATTTTACTGCCTGCACTTTAACAAAGTCATCTTTGTATTTAAATTACCTATTTAACTGGTGTAGGCTACACATCAAGTATGATAGCCATTTCTGTGCATTTAAAGTGTTTTCTTGATTGTATCTGCTTTATTTTCTGAAAAAAAAAACAAACAAAAAATATATACTTGTTTTCCTGCCTTTCTAAGCTAGTATAGTCCAGTTTTTAGGTTAGTGCTGAATTCAGGGCTGTGTTACAAGTTTCTGTGTTTGCCCATACCTTACTTGGATAGAAGGAAGTTTCTCTGTTCACTGTGAGAGAGGGAGCTTTGAACAGCCTATCTGTCCCTGGAGGAGTGGTTTCAGCCCAGAAATTAGTAGTTTATTGGCCATTTTGGGCTAATTTATATCTCTTTTATTTTCCTGCTATAAAACCCGCATTTGTGCGGTTTTGCGTGCCGGACAGCGCTGGTTAGCTATGGTATAACTATTCCCAGCTCCACAATGTCTACTCTTCAAATTTTCCCTTGGAACTAGACAAACTTTCAACTTAAGCACTCAAACCATTCACTTCTCATCCCGGCACTTGCTCAAAACTCATAGTAAGCACTAATAAACCTTAGCACTAGACCCCCCTATACTGTAGAGAAGGACAAGGCTCTCTTTTCGACCTTACCTGACAATCAGTAAAACAGTTCACTGTACCTATCCGGGCATGTCCAAAGGGCAACTTCAGGTGTACTCTCCGGTCCAACTGGTGAATCTGGGCATTTTGAGGCAATGTTACAATTGCCTCATGTACACAGACAACCCTCTCCTCCTTCCACCAAACACTAATACATGCAAGAGATGCAATTATACAGGCAAACTTGGAGGCTAAGTTCTCTCAACACAAGACTGGACCAGGCAGTCAAGAGGAGAAGGGAATTACTTGCATCACAACACCAGTCTCACATAGATCTATGAAACCAGCACCAGCAAAAAACACACATAAATACAAGAAAACACTCAGAGTCTCTAAATAAAAATCTGCAAAAGCAACAGAGACCTCCAAAGCAGACATCCAAGCAACCTCCACTCCCCAACATAAACCATGAAACAAATACTTCACAAAACCAGTGTACCAAACAATCATAGCCCTTAAGGCAAAATAACATACCCAACACACTAGTAATAGGTGACTTTATAGTCAGGCACACTGACATCCCACTCACTGGGCTGAACAAGGAGAAGGTTACTGTTAGCTGCCTGTCAGGTGCCAGGATCCACCACATAACACAAGCACTCAGGTCACTCCAGAACAAGTACAAATATGACTCTGTCATTGTCCATGTTGGTGTGAATGACCTGAGCCATACCTCCCTGGACTACATGAAAAGAGACATGGAGGAGCTCTCTGATCATGTAGCCCAGGCTGGTATGACCCTGACCCCAAGTAGCATCCTACCCTCACCAAGAATGATACCACGGTATAGAGAAAAAATTATCAATTTCAACAATTGGCTAAGATTCTAGTGTCATTCAAAGAGAATCCAGTGTTTGTCAGCCTGGGATGACATGCTCGACAAGCCACACTGCTTCGCTAGAGACGGCTTGCACCTGTCACCCTTAGGCTTTTGAATACTGTCCAAGGCTCTTGCCACCCCCATAGTGCCTTTTTTAGGTAAGGTTCAAAAGACAAACCCACCACCGTAAATAGCACAAGTAACAAAAACCTGAGGGTAATGCAAGCATTATCCTCAGGTTTTTGTTACTTGTGCTATTTACGGTTCAGGTTCTCAGGTTTGATTCTTGGCTGGGGTTCCTTCTTTGTGGGGTCTGTTATATTCTCCCTGTGTTTGTATGGGTTTGTTTTTATTTGATGGTGCACTGGTAGCATTGTTGCCTCACAGCTGCAGGTTCTCAGGTTTGATTCTTGGCTGGGGTTCCTTCTTTGTGGGGTCCGTTTCTTCTCCCTGTGTTTGTGTGGGTTTGCTTTTGTGTCCTCCCATGTTACAAAGACATGTCTGCATTATTTCTTCCTGGGCCTCTGCTGAAAATTGTTTTTTTGTTCCAAGTCAGACTGTCCTGATTAACAAATGTTAAATAAAATTGACAGGCATTTGAATTTCAGACTTCAGGTTTCTGAATGTTTAATTCCTTGCATATTTGATGGTGCAGTGGTAGTATTGTTGCCTCATAGCTATAGGTTTTCTGGTTTGATTCTTGGTTGGGGTGGCTTCTGTGTGGAGTCTGCATCTCCTCCCTGTGTTTGTGTGGATTTGCTCTGGTGCCCTGCCATTTTACAAAGATGTGTCTGCAGTATTAATCCCTGCGTCTCTACTGAAAATTGTTTTTGTTCTGTCCGCAGTAAAATTGACAGGCATTTGAATTTCAGACTTCAGGTTTCTGAATGTTTAATTCCTTGCATATTTGATGGTGCAGTGGTAGTATTGTTGCCTCACAGCTATAGGTTTTCTGGTTTGATTCTTGGTTGGGGTGGCTTCTGTGTGGAGTCTGCATCTCCTCCCTGTGTTTGTGTGGATTTGCTCTGGTGCCCTGCCATTTTACAAAGACGTGTCTGCAGTATTAATCCCTGCGTCTCTGCTGAAAATTGTTTTTGTTCTGTCCGCAGTAAAATTGACAGGCATTTGAATTTCAGACTTCAGGTTTCTGAATGTTTAATTCCTTGCATATTTGATGGTGCAGTGGTAGTATTATTGCCTCACAGCTATAGGTTTTCTGGTTTGATTCTTGGTTGGGGTGGCTTCTGTTTGGAGTCTGCATCTCCTCCCTGTGTTTGTGTGGATTTGCTCTGGTGCCCTGCCATTTTACAAAGACGTGTCTGCAGTATTAATCCCTGCGTCTCTGCTGAAAAATGTTTTTGTTCTGTCCGCAGTAAAATTGACAGGCATTTGAATTTCAGACTTCAGGTTTTTGAATGTTTAATTCCTTGCATATTTGATGGTGCAGTGGTAGTATTGTTGCCTCACAGCTATAGGTTTTCTGGTTTGATTCTTGGTTGGGGTGGCTTCTGTGTGGAGTTTGCATTTCCTCCCTGTGTTTGTGTGGATTTGCTCTGGTGCCCTGCCATTTTAGAAAGACGTGTCTGCAGTATTAATCCCTGCGTCTCTGCTGGAAATTGTTTTTGTTCTGTCCACAGTAAAATTCACAGGCATTTGAATTTCAGACTTCAGGTTTCTGAATGTTTAATTCCTTGCATATTTGATGGTGCAGTGGTAGTATTGTTGTCTCGCAGCTATAGGTTTTCTGGTTTGATTCTTGGTTGGGGTGGCTTCTGTGTGGAGTCTGCATCTCCTCCCTGTGTTTGTGTGGATTTGCTCTGGTGCCCTGCCATTTTACAAAGACGTGTCTGAAGTATTAATCCCTGCGTCTCTGCTGAAAATTGTTTTTGTTCTGTCCGCAGTAAAATTGACAGGCATTTGAATTTCAGACTTCAGGTTTCTGAATGTTTAATTCCTTGCATATTTGATGGTGCAGTGGTAGTATTGTTGTCTCACAGCTATAGGTTTTCTGGTTTGATTCTTGGTTGGGGTGGCTTCTGTGTGGAATCTGCATCTCCTCCCTGTGTTTGTGTGGATTTGCTCTGGTGCCCTGCCATTTTACAAAGACGTATCTGCAGTATTAATCCCTGCGTCTCTGCTGAAAATTGTTTTTGTTCTGTCCGCAGTAAAATTGACCGGCATTTGAATTTCAAACTTTATGTTCTTCAGAATACATAGTAGCACAACCTTTTTTTCTAGCAATTTTCTAAGTTTATAAGATGAATATTTTAAATTTGTCCCTATTTTTGGGACTGTATTCCCCCATTATTGGCTTTGCCCAGGTTTTTGTGCTAAGGTTGACAGCTATGGCAAGAACTGAATTCACTGAATATGTTTGAGGGCTGTATTCCCTCATTACTGGGTTTGTCCAGGTGTTTTGTACTAAGAGGTTGACAGCTATGGTGAGAACTGAATTCACTAAATGATAGCCATTTAAGTTTCAGTCTTCCTCTCTTTTACAAAGCAGCTGATGTGGCGTAGTGGTATGTTACTTTGACTGTTTTTTGCTCAGGGACCTTGGCAGTAAAATGTATGGTGGCAACACAACATTTTATTCTTGCAACTTTCCAAGATTATACAAGCAATGTTTAATGTGTCCCTGGTTTTGGGCTTTTGACCCCCAATACATTTTGGCTTTTTCCAGTTTTCTTGAGCTGCGAAGTTGAGATGCAGTTGAGTATTGAGTAGATTTTACAAGGAGCTGAGAGCTGCAGGGGAATAGAAGTTTAGTGCTACTGCTTTGCCTAGTTAATACTATAGCACAACAGGTTGTGTACTTGCTTTTGATGCAGAAGGCTGTGGGTTCTACTCCCACAAGGGGTGGATGCTGCCGTACTGGGAATGTTCTCCTTGGTGAAGATACTAACTATGAGTCTGTTATCAGTTTGCCATCCATTTCCTCTTGCAATATTATTACTAGCTTATCATTTTTAATGTAATATAGGCAATTTATTCCTGAGGGGCAACAGACACTTTATTTTTCGATGAAACCATGAAATATAAAGGTGATTGCTAGCAGCAACCGCTTCATTAGTTACAGATTTCTTTAATGTGGAATTATTTAGATGACTTACTTCAGAGATTGTGCATATTTACTGATAATGGACTGTAGAATTGTGCATATTTACTGATAAAGGTGGACTGTAGAATTGTGCATATTTACTGATAATGGTGGACTGTAGAATTGTGCATATTTACTAATAATGGTGGACTGTGGAATTGTGCATATTTACTAATAATGGTGGACTGTAGAATTGTGTATATTTACTAATAATGGTGGACTGTGGAAGTCTGAGTAGACTTTTTATGATAAATGTTCTCAACTGGGCAGTTTTGCCATTATGGGTGCATATGGTTTGTTTCATTGCTTACTGGAAAATGTTCAAAACAAATTTAAAACACCCTCTAACAAGTGTACTGTATTGTACAAGGAATATAATTTTAGTACAATGAGGAAGGTGTATCAAAGAGCACATGTATGTTTCATATGCAAGGGCCTATGATTTGAAAACAGCCCAAAATTAATCTTTATCTGCCACTGGCAAAATGTATTTTCTTTGAATGTGGGTTTCAATGCTGTTTCAATGAATGTGAGTTTTAAGGGCAGAGAAGTTTTAATGCTAAGTTTTCATTGTGAGACTGCATTGCTTTGTTTAACAGATGACTTAGTGTTTGTGCTGTAAAATACAAAATAAAACTTTCAAATGAAGTCCAACTCATCATAGAAGTAAAGCAGTATGCACATTAGTGTTTATGGTAAATGGAGTGAAATAGCCAAGTAATGGTTCATTGGAATGGCTGCAGAGGCTCCATTCAACCATTATTTTGTCAGGGGGGAAGGGCAGCAAACTCAGACAGGCCCAGCTGAACTATACCTCCCAACTGTCCAGATTTTCAAAGAATGAATACATTTTTGCTTCTTATTTTTGGTTTGTTCTTCATAAAATCTGTAGTTTTCTGGCAAATCATTTAGGAATTAAGTCACTAAATAATAAGTTTCAGACTTCATAACCTTCAGAAAAATGCATGTTAAAGTAAGAGCTGTTCTATCAACTGTCTCAATTTATACAAGAGCAATTTTTAGTACTGTTTATATGAGCCCCCAATATATTTGGCCTTGTTCAGATTTACTGCATTAACAGGTTGAGAGGTACATGCAAATAAATTGCTTTATAGAATTAGGCATAGCCAACCTCTCAACTGTCCCCAATTTTGGCTCAAAATGTTGCTCTTCCCCTAATAATCCCTCCGCAAAATAGCAATTTTGGAAGAAAACATGGAGGGTTTACAATTAAGAAATAACTGTAATAATCAAAGTTATAGATTACTTGAAATGCATGTAGATTCTTTTATTTTGTCAGCTGCTCAAGGTAGCAGTATTAATATTAAAGTGTCCCTTCTTTGACAGGTAGCAGCTGTATTGTGTGTCTATTTTATATTTGTGCATCACATTTTTGGTCCATTTTTCATAAAGTTGTGTTTTTTGGCAAGTTAGTGACAAATCACTAAAGACTGAAGTTAGAAAATGACAGACATTTGATTTTCAGATTTTATACCCTTCAGAAAATTCATACTAATGCAAGACCTATTCTATTATCTTTCTAAATTTATTAGAGCAATATTTAAAAATTGTCCTTATTTTTGGGCCTTTGTCCCACTTCTGTGTATGGCTTTGTCCAGATTTCTTGCTCTTGAGGTTGAGAGGTATGACAAATGTGTCAGGGCCGTCACAGTCAGCCAGAGAGATTTCAAATTGTGACATGCTTGTTGCACCCCACTCCCCCATGTAGTGACTCTGGATGTGTCCAAGCAAGGCAAGGAGTAGTTGTATCTCCCTTGGATGGGGAGGACACACTGCATAAGTACTACAGTGGCTTTTCATCTGTCCTTGATTTTGCAGAATGGTCTGGTTTCTGTCATATTTTTGTACTGTTGATTTATGCTTATTACTCAGATTTATGCTTATTACTCAAAGTGCCTGTTGCTCTGTGTTTAAGTAGCAATGCTTTAATGACCGTAAGGTAAGCTTGTCTGAGATCGTAAGATGCAAGTAAGCTTTACTAAGCATACTGTTAAAGAATTGCCAACATTGAAAGCCTTTCTGTTGTTGCCATGCAGAGAATACTTGACTAGATAATGTATAATCCTTGGGTATTAAAGGACAGGATTCCATTATTTTAAAAAGCTCATTACACTTGTTGGAGACTTCCAGTAATCTCTACAGACTTTAGCCGTAAACTAAACAGAATGCCAATCATGTGTGGTCCATAACCTGTACAGTAATCCTTTAAGCAATGTATCTTGAGCTTGTTTCTTGTTTGCTTTTCATTTTTTACTTTTATCATGTTTTCCCCATGAAACAAGTTGTCAGGCAGCAGGTCTTTTTTGGATAAGAAACATTTTTACAAGTGAGGCATCACATAGATTTCTACTTTCAGCATGTTACTTGGTACTTTAATAAAGCTGAATATATTATAATTAGAACTGCAGTGCAAGGAGAAGTGGTTTGAGTTGAGTGCTTCTGGTTTTTCTTATACTTGATTTTGACTGGCATTCCAGTAATGTATTTAAAAAGTAATTTATTTTTTCATGCCTCACAACCTTTTGTTTCCATCTAGATATTAAGTAAGCTGTCATGCAGCCAATGTATTGAAATATTTTTATTCTTCTACACTTATTTTTGTCTTGATTGGACTTTCATAATGATGGTTTGCCACCCAGGGCAGCGTATTTAATTAAAGTTAGTTTTTTGTGGTTTTGTGCATAGCTCCTCCTCTTTCTGGTTGCCCACACCCCATCCCCTTGACCCCACCCATTCAGTTGTCTCCTGCAGCCCCCCTGTGATTTGAAGTCACCAGCCGCCACTGCTCTAAGCTAAAGGATAATGCTGTCCAAGCTGCAAAATCCTTTACTAATGGAGTCCATGGCAATTTTTCTTTTGAAGCTAGCCTTGGATGACTATATGAGGGAATGTAGTTTCTTGCTGATACTGATCAGGGATGTCTTCCCTTCTTGGGATTTTACTCTTTTCTGTTCCCTCATATAGTCATCCAAGGCTAGCTTCAAAAGAAAAATTGCCATGGACTCCAAAGATAACCACAAGGCATTCTTTAGCTATGTCAAGAATCTAAATGGCAATTCTCAGATCTGCTCGGAGTTAGTGCAGAATGGCACAAAATACACTGAACCAACCGATATAGCCAACATCCTGGCAGACAGGTTCAGTGCAAACTTCACCCCCTCTCACCCTCAAAAGGGCCCATATATCAGAATAATGTAGTGCCCCTGAAATCACAAACACTCAGGTTAAAACAGCCCTCTCCAAAGCCAAAAACACAGCATCAATGGGCTTGGACAGTGTCCCAGGCTGTGTCCTACATGAGCTCAAAGATGAACTAACCCCTCACCAAAACACACTGTTTAAACTCAGCCTCTCCACAGGCTACATGCCCACAGAGTGGCACACAGCAACAGTTATTCCACTCCACAAAGGTGGAGGCACAACGGACCCCGGGAACTATCACCTTATAAGCCTGACTAGCTTGGTCTGCAAAGCTATGGAGAGCATCATCAGGGATCTCATTAGCAGAGATAGTGGAAACCTCCAAACACTGGACCCTACCCAGTTTGGCTTTGTTAAGTGCAGATAATGCCTTCTAAACCTGGTGGACTTCTTTGGCATAGTTACCAAGGCTATAGACGAGGGAAAGGTTGTCCACACAGCCTACCTAGACCTCGGAAAGGCCTTCGACACCATTCCCCACTCAGGTATTATAGACAAGCTCACCAGCCTGAACATAAACCCCTACGTTATGAGATGGGTTGCCAATTGGCTCATGGACAGAACCCACATCGTAAGAGTTGCGGGAGCTAGGTCTGACTCTAAACCGGTTACAAGTGGCATTTCCCAGGGCTCAGTCCTAGGACCCCTCCTGTTCAGCATATACTTCTCAGAGGCACAGGCAAGCACAGGAGGTCTATGGCTGACCAAGTTCGCAGACGACTGAAAACTAGGGGCTATAATTGACTCTCCAGCTGACACAGACATCATCCAAAAGGGTCTCACTGAGACAGATAACTGGTGTCAAAACCATGGCCTCAAGCTAAATGCCAAAAAGTGCATAGTCATCCCCTTTGGAAAAAACAAAGTACCCACAAACTACCACATAGGTGGTAGCCCCCTAAATACGGAAGATGTAATAAGGGATCTGGGGACTCAAGTAGATAGTAACCTTTCCTTTGATAATCACATTGCCAAAGTGGTTAGAAAATCCTTCTATGTGGCCCACCTGATCACAAAATGGTTTGTATCCAGATTGAAAGAGGTCATTGGGCCCCTGTACACATCACTCATCAGACCCATCATAGAGTACAATGCCCCATTTGGGATTTACCTTACAAGACACCAGCAACACTGGAAAGATCACAAAAGTACCTCACCAAGAGGATCACTGGCCTCAAGCAGATGCCCTATGCAGCTCGAGTGAAGAAACTCCAGCTGTACTCAGTTACATACTGCCTACTCAGAGGTGATCTCTGCCTGACATACAAGGCCATGTCCAACCCAGAATTAATGGACATGCTCCACCTAAAGAAAACCATATCCCCTCGAGCCACATGCTGCAGGGATCTAAACCTCACCACAACAATAAATAGGACATGCTGGAGGGATAGATTCCTGTGCCAGAGACTTCCCATGCTCTGGAACAAGATTCCAATCTACATTAGGCAGAGCTCCTCACTAACACTCTTCAAGAGAAATCTTGACAAGTGGATGGGAAACAGAAAGTTTACCCCAGGGATCACTTCAATGGCTCTGCTGAACAAATGCACAGGGAACTAATCTAAGGGGGTGGCGAAAGCCAACACATTCTGGCTAGGCTTATAAATGCCTTTGGGCAGATAGCCTAGTATCTACCTATGAACCTATGACAATGTCCATTACTTTAGGTAATAAGAAATGGGCCAGGGAAGAGACTTTAATCTTGATCCTGAAAAGGTTTGAAAGAAAGTTTGAATACTCTTGTATATGTTAGTTTGGTTTGATATGCATTTATTATAGTGGTCATTTTTTTGTACAAAATGTTTGGTTTGATACGCATATATTGTGGTTAGTATTTGTACAAAATGTCACATAGATTCTCATTTACCATTACTGGTATACAGAAGTACTCCACTGGAAGGTGTTGGTCTATCACATGCTCAATTCATACCTTTCAACCTCTTAGCGCAAGAATTCTGGACAAAAACAAAACTTATAAAGGGACAAAGGTCCAAAATCAGAGACATATTTTAAATATTGAATGAATAATAAAAAACGAATACTGCTGGTGATCACTCCATGGAAAACACGTAGTTCCAATGAAATATACGTTATTTGAAAGACACAGTTCACTGGATATTCAAGTCTATTCAGACCCAAAGTACAAAAATTAACTTTCGTTGTCCTCAATGGAGAATAAACCAACCAAATAAAATGCAACACAGGTTTATTGGATCCTCGGTAAGCGCTTTCGCAATAAGCTTTGTCAAACCAGTAATATTGCTCAACAATGCATTCAATATATATACTAGTTCCACTAATTAAGTGGATTAATTAAGCAATCAATTATAAAAAGCATACATACAACAAGGACCTCTTCATTCTATCTAAAAATAGTATTGTTAAAAACAACAAAATTTTATCAAAAATACTAAAACACATATATATGCATATTCATTCATGTATATTAAAATATCAAATTAACAATACACATATAAATTATATGAAATGTGTATAAAATAAAGATTCACTAAACTATAAAATTTGTATACGCCTATGTATATGTATAAAATATATACATTAAATTCTGTGCCTTCTATTCTTTAATATAGGTTTCAAAGGAACCCTATCATTTAGTCCGGGGGGGGGGGATATGAGCTCTAGTCCTAATAATCCACTGGGCTTCTATAGATTCAGTCCAGTTCTTGATATCACCCCCTCTATTAGATGGCTCCAAGACTTGTAAAACTGAAAAGGTAAAACTGTGTCTGTCATTTGTTTCTAATACATGTTTAGATAGCGCATTTACCTCAGATTTGATACGTATTTGATATAGGTGTTCACGTATGCGCTGTTTTAGCATTCTGTTCGTCTTACCAATGTAAAACGATGCTCATAAGGAACATCTAGCTAAATATATTAGATGTCTACTTTCACAACTTGCATTTACTTTAATAAAAATATAATCTCCTTCTATTGGATGTATAAACATAGATGTATTCAATATATAAGGACAATAATTACATTTGTTACATGGCCTTGAACCAGTAAACTCTTTCAAGATACTACTATCTCTAGACTCAGAGCAACAAAGCATATTATATAAATTATTTTTATTTTTATAAGCAAAATTGGGAAATTCTCCTATATGTCTAGATACTTCGGGATCTAGTTTGAGTATTTCCCAATATTTACATATTGAGTTTTTTACAGATTGAATATCCTGTGTATAATGAACTATAAATCTAGTTATGTCTTTTTTACTGTTCAATTTTTCATTAACATTCAATTTATATTCCCTTATACCAGCCTCAGAAAAGATCGGTATAGCTCTATTCTGTCTCATGTTTCTAACCTCATTGAATATATCCTTAATTTTTTAGATTTATAGCTTTTTTCACTAAATTTTATTTCCATGTCCTTTAATTCTTCTTCAAATAACTCTGTACATGGTGTTAGCCTAGATAACCTCATACCTTGACCTTTCATGACATTCTTAAAAATATGTGGTGGGTGCATACTATCTCTATTTATCAAATTATTTTTGTAACAAGGCTTTCGATGCACCCCAGTATTAAACCCTCCATTCGAGAGACGCCAAATGTTAATATCTAAAAAAGATATCCTTTTATCTGAAAAGGCCATGGTGAACTTAAGAAATGAAGTTAATCCATTGACTTCTTTCTCAAATATAAACAATTCTTCGGCATTACCATGCCACAAGAAGAAAAGATCGTCTACAAAACGCTTGTAAAAAATAACATATTTTTTATAGCTTTCTAGACTGAACAATTTGTCCTCCTCCCAATGGGCCATTACTAGATTGGCGTAGCTATTGGCACAAGAAGTGCCCATAGCTAAGCCATTCTTTTGTAAGTATGTTGTATCTTTAAACAAAAACACATTACTTTCCAAAACTATTTCCAAAAGAGTACAGATAAAATCAATTCTAGTCAAGGGCATATCAGTGTGTGTGCCTAGATAACTCTGTATAGATTGTAAGCCTCTATCATTAGGAATATTAGTGAGCAGTGATTTCACATCCATTGTAACCAACAGTAAATCCATTTGATTGTATTGAAGTTTTGTAGCTTCATAAAAATCTAACAAAAATGTCTTAGAGTCCTTTAATATAGTGCTGTGATTAGCTACATAAGGTTTTAACATTTTTTCTATATAAAAAGAAATATTTTCAGTGACCCAGCCATGACCCGATACAATGGGTCTCATTGGTGGATTTATCGGGTCTTTATGAATTTTTGGTAGTCCCTTTATAATAGGGATTGTTGGTTCTTCTAGGACAAGATAGTTGTATAGCTTATGGTCCATTGTACCTAATTTATACATATCTTCTAGATTTATATAGACAGTGTTAATGATTTTCAGTAATTCCTGTTTTGATATAATCTTATAATAACTGGAATCATTCAGCATCTCCAACATACATCCCTCATAAGCTGTCCTATCAAACACCACTATAGGGCCTCCTTTATCCGCTGGTCTAATGGATATATTGTTGTCAGATATTAATCCATTTAATGCCTGAGATTGTCTATAGGTTAAATTATTTTTACAAGTTTTAACTGGATTTCTCTGTAATAGATATAATTCTTTCTCTACAGCTTTATTAAAAACATCGATAGTTGGATGTAAATTGGGTACCATTAAACTAGTTTTTTTAATTTCTTGAGCATAATTAGTGTTTTCTGAATTGGAAAACATTACTTTAAGCTGTAAATTTCTAGTGAACATTTTTAAATCCAAAATGGATTCTGTAACAGAACTCATTTTGGAGGGAACAAAAGGCATCGTTTTACATTGGTAAGACGAACAGAATGCTAAAACAGCGCATACGTGAACAAAATACGTATCAAATCTGAGGTAAATGCGCTATCTAAACATGTATTAGAAACAAATGACAGACACAGTTTTACCTTTTCAGTTTTACAAGTCTTGGAGCCATCTAATAGAGGGGGTGATATCAAGAACTGGACTGAATCTATAGAAGCCCAGTGGATTATTAGGACTAGAGCTCATATCCCCCCCGGACTAAATGAGAGGGTTCCTTTGAAACCTATATTAAAGAATAGAAGGCACAGAATTTAATGTATATATTTTATACATATACATAGGCATATACAAATTTTATAGTTTAGTGAATCTTTATTTTATACACATTTCATATATTTTATATGTGTATTGTTAATTTGATATTTTAATATACATGAATGAATATGCATATATATGTGTTTTAGTATTTTTGATTAAATTTTGATGTTTTTAACAATACTATTTTTAGATAGAATGAAGAGGTCCTTGTTGTATGTATGCTTTTTATAATTGATTGCTTAATTAATCCGCTTAATTAGTGGAACTAGTATATATTGAATGCATTGTTGAGCAATATTACTGGTTTGACAAAGCTTATTGCGAAAGCGCTTACCGAGGATCCAATAAACCTGTGTTGCATTTTATTTGGTTGGTTTATTCTCCATTGTGGGCAACGAAAGTTAATTTTTGTACTTTGGGTCTGAATAGACTTGAATATCCAGTGAACTGTGTCTTTCAAATAACGTATATTTCATTGGAACTACGTGTTTTCCATGGAGTGATCACCAGCAGTATTCGTTTTTTATTATTCATTCATAATCTGGCTTTTATCCTGCTGGTGCTCCTGAGTGTACTGTTTGCAGCTATTTTATTAACTTATATTTTAAATATTGTTCTTATAAACTTAGCTGTTAGAATAACAGGCTTTGCATTAACATGCATTTTCAGAAATATATGAAGTTTGAAAATCAAGTGTCTGTCATTATTTTGTGACTTCAGTACTCGGTGATTTGCCAGAAAACCACCAGTGTTTTGAGGGACAGACCAAAAATCTGGTCATTCTGTGAAATTATGGACAGATGAGAGGTAAGGCTCAGTTACTTCTGGATCACAGATGAAAGAATTCCTGCATCTACCACTTTGTTGACTCCTGAAAACCAAAATTAGGTTCAAGTAAGATTAAAAGGAATCAGTAAAGGTGAAGAGTTTACTATTATAAACACTCTAGATGTCATTATGGACTCAAGTAATGTGATAACATGAGAGTTCAGCAAAGATGCAGTAAGAAACAAACAGATGCTGTTATTCCAAAGAAACCTGAGCAGACAATGATGCTTATTGTTCATACCAGAGATGTTAATATACTGAGATGAAACAGGAAAAATCTGTTCAAAACAAACACGTCCTTAAGTGACAATGTTAAAACAGAGAGTTTGTGTACAATGCTTCTAGAAGTGTAGAGGTATCTGAGGAAGTGCCCACAGACATAACAAAAGAGGAGTACTAAGAAACACTTGCTGAGGTAATTGCGGTACCTGAATATCGAGTCATACTGTTGAAGTATCTGAAGATGAGATCTTGAGTAACTTGACATCATCTACTGAGACCACAGAAGACATTTTATACTCAAAGTTTTCAATACTTGGAAAGAGTATTTAAAAAGCCTGCTAGATATATGGACAGTTCTTGAACTCAAATGCATAACTGAAATGCAAAGAAATGAAGTTATTATTGCTAAAATGTATTGCTAATAAAGTAATAGACACATAAGATCACAGGTTAATACTTGGCTGCTGATCTGGTGTTCCACTGGTAACTTAGTCACATGATCCCACACTTTATTTATCAGGACATGAAATTAATACCAAACTCCAAAAAGGAAGAATTACTTTGGACCAAGTTACATCACCTTTTCATAAAGGCTTGAGGGAGTAGACCAGGGGTGTACTTATGAATGGCCATTCAGTCATCTAGGTTGCACTGAAAAAGGGTCAGGGAACTTACTATGCTTTACATCCTGGGGGATTCCTCAGCATAAAAGAAGTATTCTCTGTGATATCTATCACACCAGCAGGTCCTACTTATATTGTAGTGGAAGTTCAGATCTCTTGCATTTATAGTGTTATTAGTTTTGTGGATGTAAAGAAGGTTGCATAGGACCAGATTCCTCAAGGCTGTGTAGGCTAGGCAGAGGTCCCCTCTAAAAGTCAACAGGACATGGAAAGGAGTGAATACATTTAAGGTGATTAGGGGAGCTCAAGGTGAAGATACCTTTGATTGTCTTTTGTTTTTGGTCCCCTCAGACCTCATCCTACCCACCCAGCCCTTGGTGCCACATGTCCAAGCCTGGTCTACCAGCCATCCTGCCACCCCCACTACTCCAATACTGCTGGGCTGGACATGGATCCCAAGGGCATCCTTGGGGCTCAGCCATCTGCACTTCTTTCTGGGAGGGGTTTCTTTTATATTCCCCAACCTACTCCCCTTCTCCACCCCCCCTTTGGATCATGCCTCCCTTAGGGAGCATCATCAATGCACTCCCTCCCACCCAGGATGGGCACTTGCATCCCTCCCTGCCTTTTCATCAGTCACCTCAGAAGCTAATCAAACCTGGGTCACCAAGACCATAGTCAGGGCATTATGCCTCTATGCCTTTGAATGGATTATTGAGTAATCATGATAGAGCAAAATCCATAAAAGAGAAGACACCTTTGATCATTATTAGTAAAAAAATACGAGCACTCATAAAATCATCCAAGGCCAACTTTGAGAGAAAAATTGCCATAGATTCAAAAGACAATCATAAGGCCTTCTTCAGCTATGTTAGAAACCTGGGTGGAAACTCTCAGATATGCTCAGAATTAGTCCAAAATGATACAAAAATCACTGAACCCACAGACATTGCCAACATACTGGCAGACAGGTTCAGTGCAAACTTCACCCCCCTCTCCCCCCCAAAAGGAGAGATAACTATCCCAGCGAAGTGCAGCCTCCCAGACATCTCCAATGCGCAGGTGAAAGCTGCTCTCTCTAAAGCTAAAAACACAGCATCAATGGGACCGGATGGTGTCCCCCGGCTGTGTGCTACACGAACTCAATGAGGAACTAAACCCGCACATAAGGCAGCTGTTTAATCTTAGCCTTACCACAGGATATGTGCCCAAGGAGTGGCGTACGGCAACTGTGGTCCCACTCCACAAAGGCGGTGCCTCTACGGACCCTGGTAATTACCGCCCCATAAGCTTAACAAGCCTGGTCTGCAAAGCTATGGAGAGGATCATAATGGAACTCATAAACAAAGACATAGGGGACTTGCAGACATTGGACCTGACCCAGTTTGGCTTTGTCAAGGGCAGATCATGCCTTTTGAACTTGGTCGACTTCTTCGAAACAGTCACCAAGGCCATTGATGAGGGAAAGGCAGTCCATACAGCCTACCTTGACCTTGCAAAAGCTTTCGACACAATACCCCACTCAGATATTATAGAGAAACTTACTAGCTTAAATGTAAACCCATATGTCACAAGATGTGTTGCAAACTGGCTAAAGGACAGAATCCACAGTGTTAGAGTAGCTGGCGCCATGTCAGACTCCAAGCCGGTCACAAGTGGTGTCCCACAGGGCTCAGTCCTTGGCCCCCTGTTGTTCGGCATCTACTTTTCAGAAGTACAGGCTAATATAGGAGGACTATGGCTGACAAAGTTTGCAAATGACTGCAAACTGGGAGCCATAGTGGAAAGTACATCGGACACAGATATCCTTCAGAGGGGTCTCACGGAAACTGATAGCTGGTGCCAGAGCCATGGCCTGAAGTTAAATGCCAAAAAATGTATAGTCATACCCTTCAGGAAAAACAAGGTAACCCCAAGCTACCATATAGGTGGCAATCCACTAAGCACAGAAGAGGTTATCAGGGACCTGGGGACCCAGGTTGACAGTGGCCTTTCTTTTGAAACTCACATTGCTAAAGTGGTTAGAAAAACCTTCTACATTGCCCACCTGATCATGAAGGGATTCACATCCAGATCAAGTGAGGTCATTGTTCCCCTGTACTCTTCACTTATCAGACCAATGATCGAGTACAATGCCCCATTCGGGATGTATCTCACCCGACACCTGCAGCAATTGGAGAGACCCCAAAAGTTCCTCACCAAAAGGATAAAGGGACTCCAAAATCTGTCATATGCTGCCAGACTGAAGAAACTCCAGCTCTATTCAGTCGCATACCGTCTGCTCAGAGGTGACCTGTGCCTGACATACAAGGCCATGTCCAACCCGGAATTAATGGAAATGCTCCACCTCAAAAAATCCAACTCTACCAGATCCACTAGAGCAAGCGACTTAAACCTTAGCACGGATATAAATAGGACATGCTGGAGGGATAGATTTGTCACCCAGAGACTCCCTATGTTGTGGAATAAAATCCTGGTCCATGTGAGGCAGAGCACCTTGCTGGCTCTGTTCAAGAGAAATCTTGACCGGTGGATGGGAGATCGTAGGTTTACCCCGGGAATCATCTCTGTGTCACTGCTGGACAGAGGCACAACAAACTAATGGGCACAGTATTTTTTAACATAAGGGGTGGCATACGCCACAAAAACTCTGGGCTAGGCTTATAAATGCCTTAGGGCAGATAGCCTAGTATAAACCTATGAACCTATAATCTCTGTGGTCTCTCAAGCCTGGTCATTTGTTTAGGTAAGTATATACTAAAGGGGGCATTATACTCTTTACCTGGCCTGAAAAGGGAGGAGAAGAGGGGGACTATGACTTCCTTGGATCTAGAAGATATACCCCAGGTGATCAGCAGAAGTGTAGCTGGAATGGATCAAAGGGGAGAGCCACCCTGGACACATGGTGTTGGGGACATGACTGACAGATCTGCTTCTTCTTTTTTTTAATTATCACTCCTCACATAAACATGATGGCAGGATAGTAGAGCATGATGGCATTAGGACCTGGCAACCCTCCCTTTTTCTAAGGAGTACCAGATCAGAGATGGTACTTTTTTCCCCTCTCATGTAGTGTGAGGCCACAGGGCTCTAGGACCTGGCACTCCTCCTCTGAGAAGGGAGACGTGCTAGATCAGAGGCGGTGCTTAGTGTTCAGAGGTGCCTTACTAGGGAGGGGCACCAAGCTTCAAATGAGCCATCTGTAGCTCTACTGATTAGGCTGGCTATATAAAGACATTGTTATGACAACAGTGGTAACATGGTGGGCAAAGGATTCTTCATTGTCAGTATAAGTGCTAATGTTCCTAATGACAGAGTCAATTTAGGGGGGTTACCTATGTGGTAGGAACATGGGTGCCCATATTTCCAAAGGACTCAAGGCTGCATTTCTTGACATTTAGTTTAAGGCCGTGGTCTAAGCACAATTCATTAGTATACGCTAGTTCCTCCTGGAGAATCTGTTTGTCAGTAGTAGTGTTTATGACATTTCCCAGTTTATAATCATCAGTAACCTTCATCAGCCACATGGCCTTGGTGTTTTCCTTGATGTCACAGAAGTATGTGCCAAAGAGGAGTGGTCTCAGTACATATACACTGCTGGTAACTACTTTTTTGATTGATAGTATGTCTCCATCACTAATAGACTGGGTACTGTCAGTGAACCAGTTTGTTATCCAGTGGGCAACACAGGAGGTTACATTTAGTCTGATTAAGTTATAAATGATACCAGAATATAAAATGGTATCAAAGTATTTATCCCAGTCCAGGATTGCATTTTGGAACAATTTAGCTGAGTCAAATGCTGCAGTGCCTTGCTCAAAAAAAGTCTTCCCAGTTTAGGAGGCAGGATCTGCCTTTAAAAACTCAAAATGATTTGAGTTCAGAGTTTAAAAGCTATCTATGTCTTTGTTAATGAGTTCCAAAATAATGTGCTCCATTGCCTTACAGATAAGGCTGGTGAGGGCTATGAGTCTTCCGTTTCCTGGATCAGTAGTGGTTCCCCCTTTATGGAGTGGAATGACTCTAGCAGTAGTTCAGTGGTTCACTGGGGAGGCTAAGACTGAAAAGATGTAATAGTGAATCAGCCAGACAATATTCATAGGTTCATGGGTTGGAACTAGACTATCGGCCCTAGGGCCTATGCAAGCCTAGCCATAACAATTCCCTGGATATTTCTTCCCACAATATTTACTTCTCTCGACCCCTGTCTAGCAGAGTGACTGACATGATCCCCGGGGTGAATTTCCTATCTCCCATTCAATCATCAAGGTTCCTTTTGAAGAGGGCCAATGAGGCGCTCTGCTTGACATGTATGGGCAGTCTATTCCAGAGTATGGGGAGTCTCTGGGTCAGGAACCTATCCCTCCAGCATATTTTGTTCATTGTGATGACAAGGTTTAGATCCCTGGAGCGTGTGGCTCTGAGGGATTGGAATTTCTTTAAGTGGAGCATGTCCAACAGCTCAGGGTTCACTTCTGAGTAGACAATATGCCACAGAGTATAGCTGGTGTTTTTTTAGACGGTCAGCATATGGCATCTGCTTTAGACCTGTGATTCTTTTAGTGAGGTATTTCTGTGGCCTTTCCAGCTGTTGCAGATGTCTTGTGAGGTACATACCAAACGGGGCATTATACTCTATAATGGTTCTAATGAGGGATGAGTACAGTGGGACAATGACCTCCTTTTTTCTGGATGAAAAGCCCTTAGTGATGAGGTGTGCCACATAGAAGGATTTCCTGACTGTTGTGGCGATGTGTTATCAAACGTGAGACCACCTGTGTCCCTAAGTCTCTCATCACACTTTCGATGTTTAGTGTCCTGCCACCTATGTCATAATTCATGGGTACATGTTTTTTTCCAAAGAGGATAACTATACATTTCTTGGCATTAAGCTTGAGCCCATGGCTCTGGCACCAGGCATCTGTTTTTGTAAGGCCCTTTTGTAGAATATCCACATCATTTGGGGATTCAATAATGGCTCCCAGTTTGCAGTCATCTGCAAACTTTGTTAGCCAGACTCCCTTAGTGTTGGCCTGTACTTCAGAGAAGTAGATGCCAAACAAGAGTGGTCCCAGGACTGAATCCTGAGGTACTCCACTTGTCACTTGTCTGGGGCTGGATTTGGAGTCGGCTACTTTTACAGTCTGGGTTCTGTCAGTAAGCCAGTTGGCAACCCATCGAGTGACGTAGGGATTTATGCCCAGCTTAGTAAGTTTATCTATGATTCCAGAGTGGGGGATGGTGTTGAAGGCCTTGACGAGGTCCAGATAGGCTGTGTGGACCACCTTACCCTCGTCCACAGCTCTGGAGACTGATTTGAAGAAGTCAATCAGATTCAGGAGACAAGATCGTCCCTTCACAAACCCAAACTGGGTGGGGTCCAGTGTTTGAAGGTTGCCAATGTCTTTGTTTATAAGTTCCATGATAATGCGTTCCATGCCCTTGCAGATCAGGCTTGTCAGACTGATGGGACAGTAGTTCCCGGGATCCAAGGCAGATCCTCCCTTGTGGAGTGGGATAACTGTAGCTGTGCGCCACTCAGTGGGCACGAAGCCTGAAGTGAGGCTATGATTAAACATGACACTTAGGTGAGGTGGCAGTTCATTTTGTAGTTCATGTAGTACACAGCCTGGGATGTCATCTGGTCCCATGGATGCTGTATTCTTAGCTTTGGAGAGTGCGGTTTCTACCTGTGTGGCCATGATTATCGGAATTTAGCAATCTTTTGGTATTGAAATGGGCCCTTTAGGGGGTGAGAGGGGGGAGAATTTGGCACTAAATCGATCTGCCAGGATATTGGCAATATCCTTGGGATCAGTATATTTAATGCCATTCTGTTGTAGCTCAGAGCAGATCTGAGCATTGCCATTTAGATTCTTGACATAACTATAAAATGCCTTGTAGTTGTCTTTGGAATCTTTGGCAATTTTATTTTTGTAACTAGCTTTTGAAGATTTTATGAGGGATCTCAGATTCTTACTGAGGCTGGTGAGAGAGTTTTTTGCATCCTGGGATTTTCCTCTTTTCTGCAACAGTTTCTTCCTTCTGTTGTATAGTTTGTTTATAGCAGGGGACCACTAGATTGGCTTCCTTTTTTTGGAGAAGAACATCTTGGTTCTATTTGGGATGGCACGATTCATGCACAAGTGGATGTGCTCATACAGTGCCTTAGTGTAGGATTCTGCAGTCGAACTTCCAGATCCCGTCTGCGTGGGTGTTGTGAAGTTTGTCACTTCTGACTTCAGTAGCATGAAGTTAGCTTTGGAGAAGTTTTTTAAGGAGGTTTCCTTACTGGGGGGTGGGGTGGGATGTGGATGTCAAAGGTGATTTGCTTATGATCAGACCTGACCAATGAGGGGGTGACCACTGGTGTGAAGCATCTATCTCCCATGTTGGTAATGAACAGGTCTAGGATATTGGAGCCCCTGGTGGGACAATGGATTAGTTGATCCAGGGCATTGGAATTTATGAATTCCAAGAACCGTTGGGAAAAGGAGTTGGTACCCAAGTAGTTTTCCCAATTAATGGCAGGGTAGTTGAAATCACCCAGTATTAGGGTGTTTGGTTGTATCTTAATATTTTCCAGTATGTTTAGAAAGGTGTAGTGAGAATCTTGGGGCATGATGGGGGATCTGTAGCAAGCTACAATTTGGATTGCAGTCTTACCTAGTGTTAGTTGCACTTGGAGAATTTCAGATGCATTGTGTTGGGCAACTAGCCTGGAGGTGTGAATATCCTTGGTCAATATGGACACTCCTCCACCTTTAGTGTTTCGGTCTTAGTTTTGTGGCCAAAAAGTGTGGTAAGAATTGTAGCCTGGCATTGCAGGAGTGCTCTCTGGAGTCTTGAACCAGGTCTCAGTTACTGCACAGATATCGATGTTCTCCATTTTTAGGAGTGCCTCAAGAGAGTGCATTTTGAGGTTTAGGCTTCTAGCATTGAGTAGCATTACCTTCAGATTTTGCATGCTTGTATCTGTTATGGTGGTGGTTTTATCCTTTGAACCTTGCCTAAAAAAGGCACTATAGGGGTGGCAAGAGCTTTAGCCAGTAACCTGAATCCCAGGGGTGACAGGTGCAGACCATCTCTGGCAAAGCATCGTGGTTTGTCGATCATGTCTTCTCAGGCAGACAAATACTGGATCCCCTTTGAATGACACCAGAAGCTTAGCCAATTGTTGAAGTCAATCATTTTGTCCTTATACTGTGGTATCATTCTGGGCAAAGGCAGGATGCTACTCAGGGCTAGGGTCACATGATCCAAGAGCTCTTCCATGTCTCTTTTCATGTAGTCCAGGGAGGTACATCTCAAGTCATTCACTCCAGCATGGACAATGACAGAGTCATATTTGTACTTGTTGTGAAGTGACTTGCGTGCATGCATTATGTGGCGGATCCTGGCACCCAACAGGCAGCTGACTGTAATTTTCTCCTTGTTCAGCCTGCTGAGTGGGACATCAGTGTGCCTGACTATAGAGTCACCTATGACTAAAGTGTTGGGTACATTGTCTTGCCTTAGGGGCTGTTGTTGGGTGGCACACTGGTGTTGTGAGCTATGTGTCACTTTGGTTGTGACTGGTGTTTGTTTGCGTTTCAGCTTCGGAGGTCCTTGCTGCTGCCAAGAAGTCATCCCAGTATAACTACTGTTCTTAGCCTTGAAGAGAGAAGACAGACACACAGAACTTGCCCAGAGGTGGCTGGAAAGGTGGCATAGCTATATTAATGTGCTTTGGCTAAAGAATGTTCTAAATCTACTGATCGTGCCTCCTAACACTTTGCTTAGGGGGGGGGGGCTACCCTTCACCCCACCCTCATTATGAAGTCTAGAAATCATTGTGCATACTTATTTATGGTAGTATAGTTTCTCCAACTGATGGAAGGGTAGATAAAGTTATCAAAGATGACAGTGTTGGGCTCTATATGAAGAATGCCAATTTGCTTAGCTATGCCTTGTGGTTTGCTGGGGTCGTGGAGAGGATACAGTAGTTGGCAATGATGCGATATTGAGTTTTCTTATCATGAGAAGGATGTGGAGGCATTCAAGGTCATTGTCCTGCTTTATGAAGCTGTTGGTGAAATGGTTTCTCAGTGGGAATGCTATCACTGTTCTGAAAGCATGTTTCAGTAACTATGTATATACCTATACCTTTCAAAGTTAGGAATGTTTTTAAGGAGTACATTTTTTTTTGTTAAGGCTTCCAGCCTTGAGCAATGCCATCTTAATATTGTTTTAATTCTGACTGACTGCGGGCAATTTAAGGAGATTAACCTTGCCAAAAAAGGCACTATGCTAAATGAAAAGTCTTGACTAATACACAGACGCCATGAGAAGCAAGAGAAGCAAGCCATCCCTAGCAACGCAGCTGGGGTTGTCAGCTATCTCCTCCCAGGGTACACACACACACACACACACACACACACACACACACATATATATATATATATATATATATATATATATATATATATATATAGGTCCCATTTAAGTGATCAAAAAGTTTCAGAACTTTGAATTTCATGTGGGCGAAACCATATGATCAAAGTTTTAAAACTTCAAATACTTAAACGGAGATCTCCATACAGCATTGAACAGGAATATTTCCTTTTCCTCACTGTAGTGCAATCTCGGACGTAGTATATTTTAATAGCGGGGGGGTGTGGGGGGTGCAGGGCGGCTTGCCCCTGCATGTTTGTTTTTGTTTTTGTTTTTTTTGAATGTTCAAAGTTTTAAAACTTCAATCATATGGTTCCAGCCATATGACATTCAAAGTTTTGAAATTTTGATCATTCAAATTATATATATATATATATATATATATATATATATATATATATATATATATATATATATATATATATATATATATATATATATATATATATATATATAGATTTGAATTCACTTAGAATGACAACAGTAGCTGAGCCATTAAGTAAAGTCAGTTTGTGTTGAGATTTAATTCTTGGCAATGGTAGGATACTGCTAAATATTAATTTCTCACTCAGTTCAGATGCGTACTGTGAGAGCTTCATCATGTCCCTCTTCATATGATCCAGGGAGATGCATCTCAAGTCATTCACTCCCATTTGCACAATGATTAGGTCATACATGTACTTGGGGTGAAGGGATTTGAGGGCTTTAGTGACTCTGCAGATCCTGGCTCCTAAGATACAGTTAACCATTATTTAGTCCTTGCCTAGTATGTGGAGCATCTGTGTCCGTAAATATGGAGTCACCTATGATCAGGACATTTCATCTTGTGCAAGGTTAGTCCTGCTGCCTTAATGGTGTTTGCAAGCTAGTCGTGCGATCCCTACTTGTGACTGTGTTTACTGTAGTGTCAGAATATGTATATGTTGGTTTAGACCTATTGATGCTGGGTACTGTGCAGGAGGCAGATTTCAGGATTTTAAGCTGATGTCTAGATTTATGCGTTCTATGGAGGCTTGGGCAGAGAATTTTTAATGACATCAAAATAAGTCAGTTTTGTGTTTGTAGTATGTGGATGTTGCACAGGTGTGGTGGGGTAAAGCCTGTTATAGATCATGTCCAAACGTCCATCTTAAATTCCAAAGCAATTGGAACAGTGACTGCCCCAAAAGAATCCATATTTCTCAGCCACACATTTCTTAATTAATTGCAAATATTTATTTTTAATAAATTAAAATGAAAAAAAACGTATTTTTTGTGAGCTTTCTGGATGCAAAGCATAAACCCTAAGCTGTTGACGTAATCATGCTCATTGTAATTTGGGGTGCCTAATGCTATTCACTTTAATATATAGCAGACTGATTTACTTCAGCCTCCATAAAACCAACATCTGGTGACACCTTCCAGAATGTGTGGACATGGAGAGTGTGACAATTAATCCTGAAGGCAAGGATTTTTTAAAAATCTTACTTTCCCATAAAAGTCATGCAGAATTAAAAGAAATTTTGAACGGACCCCACAAAATGCAGAAACAGAATGGAAATACTGCATTCCACTTTGTGTCTTTGAACATGATCTTTAAGAATGCAACTAGCTGAAAGAGGGTTGTCTCCACTTTAGTTAAGTGTTTACTCCTCTCACAGAAAGACCCCTTTAAGTTAAGTAGGAGATTTTTTGAATGAGGCAGTTCCTACACCATCTTAGAATGTCACATGCTATAAGGCTGGCAACAGGAGGAGGATCAGTCCTCTGTCTCTCCATGATGACCAGTGCTGCCATGTGATGAAGGTTAGTGAGGACTACAGAGGGGCAGAGGAAATAATTTGGGGTGGGAGGATTTGTTGGACTGGAAAAAAACAGGAGTGTGCAGCTAAGAGAAGGATTGCAAAAATCTGTTCAGGTCAGTTCACTTCAGCGTGGTTCAGCATAGCCAAACAAAAGGTGTTTTGACAAAGTAGAAGTAGATAACTGAGACAAAAGAAGGTACCCTTTCAATAACACAAACAGAGAGAATTTACTTGTGTGCACTACCCCAATAAATGGTGAATAATAACAATAATCATAATAATAATAATAATGTACTATTTACTGAATACTGCTATAGAAAATTCAAAACTAAAAGTACTGCATATCAGGAACCAATACAAGACTGAAGGCTGAGTCATTTAAAGTGGAATGCTGCCAGAAGTTAAGCACTGATGTGGGATGCTACTGCTGGCGATGTCCCTTGTGATTCAGTGACAAAGCCACTGCAATGACCTTACACAGTATGGATGAACACAGCAATGGACCATCTCCTCGGCTGAGCTACATGGTAATGAAGCATTCCAGGGGAGCGGCCTTCACTAATTAGCCATGTACTGTCCCATAGAAATGTGTGCGGTAAGGCATTTATGCAGCAAAGTGATTCACAGAATCACTTGACTGTATAAGTTAGCTCAGTCAGAAGCTTGCAGTTCACATTCTCTCATTACTTTCTATGGATGAGATCAAGTTACAAGTAAGCACCAAGGAGTTTGGCAGAAAGATAGTGGTGGAGGGTACTTATGTGGCTGGATGTGTGTGGATGCAGAGGGACGAGTAGTCTCAGGTGAGTGTGAGTGTATGTTTTTGTGTGTGCGTATGGGTGAATGGGTGAACATCTCCATCCCCGAGTACAGTTGGGTGTGGGGAGTGTTGTGTATGTATGGAGGGGGGGGGCATGATCCCTCTAAACTCCACTAAACTAACAAACAAATCCTACAATATTTAGGAAAGAAGACTAGACACCAGGAAAATGTAATCATTACTCTAAAATCCCTTTAAAAAGTTAATAGAGCAACAGGTTTTGCAGCAAGAAAGATATATAAGAGAAGAAAGCAATGGATGCCAGGGATACTCTTTAAATATTACCTTAAACTCGCTTAAAAAGTTAATATTACAACGGGTTTTAAAGCACAAAAGATACAAGATGTATGGATGGCAACACTAGATATCATGAACACTCATATAATATTACCCTAACTCATTTAAAGAATTAAGAACAGGGGAAAAAAGCTTAAAAAACACAGAGAAAGTGAAGAACACCAACTGCAGAAGCATAAAATCCAAAATTGATTAATACTCCAGCGTCTCGGCTAACAAGCCTTTCACAGAGCTAACATCACAGTAGCACAAGCTACACTTAAATAACAAATATCACATCATTAATCAATTAACCAAAACAATTAAACACAAGCAAATAATTAACACTTAATGCAGCAAAGTCTTCCACTCAAGTTCTTTGTTTAAACCATAAGGCACCAAAGTGTCAAACTTTAAAATACGGACTGCTTCTTTATATAACAGTGATGGGGGGGGTGTTCTTCAGGGAATGTTGCTTGGAAAAGAAACAAAATCTATTTTTTTTTACAACAAGGCAAAGCAAAATGAAATGACTTGTTTTAATAGGATAATATTAAACTGAACAGGTTGGTAGAAGACAGCTGTTTATGCTACTCAAAAAAAAAATAAATAAATAAATGTAGAAAGCTGACATGAGGTTGCCAGACAGGAAGTAGTTTAGCATGTTTATGAACTACAGATGAATAGACACAGTCGGTGAAAATGTATTTCCTTTTAAATATTCCTTTCAACAAATTTGAATAACTAGACATTAGAACCACTAAACCCTGTCTTAGAAGTACAGAAAGAGAAGAAATTCTGTCAGCACATAAGAAGAGCTTGGCCATTTCCTCCACATCGGTCTTTCATTTATTCACTTGTAAGCTGCAGGTACTATTTATTTAAAAGTTTATTTCAATTCCCTACATAACCTAATCAGGATGGTCTTATAAGCTACTGCACACATTTTTGAAATCAGTGCTTTTGACCATATTACTTCATCAGGAAGGCTGTGGAAACAATCCAACTTCTTTTATATTAAATAAGAAATCCTTGTATACTAAAACTGCTCACCTGAAAGCTTTAAACTCTATCTTCTTTTCATATAGACACACACACACACACACACACACACACACACACACACACACACACACACACACACACACACACACACACACACACACATTATTATATTAGGGTCTACCACCTTCATTCTTTTATTTATATGTATATTGTATATGTATATACACACATATACATATACTTTATATATAAATATATGTGTATATATATATATATATATATATATATATATATATATATATATATATATATATATGTGTGTGTGTGTGTATATATACATATACATATATATATATATATATATATATATATATATATATATATATATATATATAGCTTACTATGGTATGGTCGAATTGGACCCCATCGAATGATGGGATCAGCAACCCACGTCTGAAAAATGACAATGTCGAAATCCGACACTGTCGAAATACAACTCATCTTCGACCTCGAAATGGGCTTTAACATGGGTCAAGATAGGGGAGTGATTAGTACTTCGACAATATCGGGTTCGACATTGTCACCATTCAGCCTCCGGACTTTGACTGAAGTAAACATATATATATATATGTGTGTATATATATATATATATATATATATATATATATATATATATATATATATATATATGTGTGTGTGTGTGTGTGTGTGTGTGTGATATATATATATATATATATATATATATATATATATATATATATAGTAAAAATTACAATTAAAAACTTAGCCAAACCCCACTAGATATGAGCATGTATGTTTTGGCCTTCTTATGACCTCATTAGCAAGTGGACTGTTTGGTTATACTCCAAAAACACAGGGTCTTTAAATCCAGCTGATGTACATAACAATTAATGTGTCTGCAAAGTATCCCAACTAACATCCAAACCAAATAGTAAAAAGGTCACACAGACAAACCAATTAGTAAAAACTACAAAAAAAACTAGTCAAGTTAGTTTTCACTGTGAGATACCTTAAACCTTCTGTACCAGAGACCCAGTATAGTCAAACAGTCCACTTATTCTGTGTTGACGAGGTCACAAGAAGGCCGAAACATGCATGTCCACAGCTAGTGGGGTTTGGCTTTATTGGCCTGAATGAATCCATAAAGACTTAAAAAAGAAAAAAGTAAAAATTCATAGACGTTCAGAAGCCATATAGCTGAAACACTTGATGTCCTTAAGGGGTCATTTGCATACATTCCATGAGCCTTTGGTACAGGAGGTTTAAGATATCTAACAGTGAAAACTCCAGCTTGGCTAGGTTCTTTTGTAGTTTTTACTAATTGGTATATCTGTGTGACCTTTTTACTCACACACACACACACACACACACACATATATATATATATATATATATATATATATATATATATATATATATGAATATATATATATATATATATATATATATATATA